>NC_073744.1:195728568-195888568 GCF_029784135.1 Toxorhynchites rutilus septentrionalis
TCATTCATCACATCATTTTAAAAGAGTGTTTCTTCCCCTGATAATCCATTACCATTTGCACTTCACACCAACGAAACACGAAGCTCAGTGCCGTCAACACGAATTTCAGTTGGACTAATAGTAGGTATTGTTAGCCCAATAGAAATGAAAACAATTCCGCTGCAGAACTTATAAGAAATTGATTTGCCAATTTTACTTCAAAACATTCCAAACACTTTTCTCACGTACGAACATTCCTTGGACAGAGGCGATGACAACCATATAAAGACAGATCAAATCGACCGATCGGTTCTCGTGAATGCGCGAGCAAACATTTATTCTTTAGCGTTCCGTTGTTGAAAAGCGTCCTCAACGCGAATTGGAATTGAACAAACTTTTCACTGCATAATATATAATGAATCGTTTTTTTTTAATTTTTTTTTTCAAATTATCTAACTAACCATAACCAAAATCTATTTTGAAATATACACACTCCTTCAAAGAATCACTTATGAGTAAGAAAAAATACAGGCTCCGGAGCCAAATGCATGCAAATAGTTTCACTCAAATCAAAAACTGTTCATTCCTGGTTTACAGTTTGAGGTACCCAGCCGGATATTGTACACGACTCCGATATAGAGAGTATACGGTTAGCTGATCCTAGGTTCTAACTGAATCAAACCTTACGAGTTGTCGTGTCTAACTGGAAGCACGCAAATAAGATTGTAGCTGGTAGGAACTTTACATTGGAGTGTCGCGTCTACATCCCATGAAAAATAAATTAAGAGTGTGATAACTGAAGCGGGTCTACCAAATCGGAACAGTCTCCCATGAAAGGAAAAAACGGAATCTACACGAACAGATTTATATATTCACGGTTTAAAAATTGTATATTGAAATCGCGACGACTTATATGTAAGAGTTTTATAGGCGATCAATGAGTACCACTTTTATTGTTTTAGAATCGACAGTGGGGCGCCTCCATATAAAGGCTGGACAAGCAAAAAAAAGTGTCGTTTAATGCGAAAAAAAACATGGTATTTACATGATTTCGGGATGCTGAACACGAATATGGCATCCATTTTTCATTTAGGGTCGTCCATAAAGCACGTGATATTTTTTGGGATTTTATGGTCCCCTCCCTCCGCAGTATTTTTTAACATACTTTTTTATATAATTTTATGATCTTTGATCACAAGATCGTGTAGTTTATAAACGTCTCCTCAAACCAAACAAATTCTGCTCTAAATATAAAAGATTTTCTTCAGACTACAAATCGAAACCATCATCATCATCTTCTTCTTCTTCTTCATTACTGTCATCAGATTCATCGTCATGTTTTCCTGATTTAACAATTGTTTTCTTCAATATAAACATAAATTCATCTGGAAGTTTTTTACAAATACTTTCCTCCTTTTCAAAATAAGTGTTTACTATTGGATATGTGGAGATAGGAAGATGATTGACTATATAATGAATAGTATTTTCTCGACTATTTTTAGGAGTGAAATGTTCTTGGGCAAATTCAATTATTTTATTACCCTTCTTGGTTTCTGTTTGAGACAAAAAGTTGTCTTTCAAGGTGCTTTTTTTTGTGAAATAGATTTTCTCACTTGCTCTAATAGTAATTTAATGATCACTATTGAAACTCTTAAAAAATCAGCTGAGTGTGAATTGAATCTAATAAATATTATCACGTGATGCGTTGAAAACATATTTCTTTACCGCCTAAATACAGTAATCGTTCGCACACTGGTCCTGGTTTGACTGGTCTGCTATTTAACTGAGCGAACGTTAACTGGTCCTTGGATACTCACACTCCCTAACAATCTATTGCAATGTAATTTTAAAAATCCCAATAGTATAAATATTTTAAATAGCGCTGAAAATAGTGCTTCTTCTTTCCCAAATATTTCCCATACTGTGTAGACCGCGAGGTGTCTCCCTGAGTTCATAGCAAAACGCATCGAGGTATACACATTAATAGTTGTCTTTCGCACAACCCAAAGAGAGCGAATGAGATTAAGTCAGGTAATGTTGAATCACAATCAATTGACACACGAAATTGAAACGCAATCCTACGTCAAAACGTGCCGATGGTTGAGATATGTTTAATTCTTAAAACGAAAACTTTCAAAGCATGAATTTGCACGACAGTAATTTTGAAATTCGCATCCACTGTTATTTAGTAAGAAAAAGATAACGTTATTTATTTTTTGTAACGCCTATCGATGACACAATCTTTTCACCTGATGAGAAAGCGCATCATTACGATACATATGAATGTAAAAAAAATCTCTCATCAAGGCTGATTCAAATGCTAATTGACAACAAGTTATCTATACATATATAAAATTCTCGTGTCACGATGTTCGTGGACGAACTCCTCCGAAGCGGCTCAACCGATTTTGATGAAGTTATCCACAAAAAACTTGCTAGGCATTAGAATAGGTCGTAATCTAGGTAGGGTGGTCCTACGCAGAATTTTTTTTCTGTGTTTTTTTTATTTCTTAACTTTGGCTCAAACCATATCAATAACTCCAAATTTTGACCTTCATTCCATATTTTTAATCGCGATTTGAGCATGTTTGTATAAAGAATATTCAAAAATTTAACCGTCCTTCGTTTTTCACACAGAACGAATTTATTTACATTGTTGAATGACAGATGGCGCTACATCCGCTTTCATCCACACTTACGCAAGCAACCTCAATTCGTCTTTCAGCCTGGGAGCTGAAAGCCTTTTTGAATGAGCACAACGAATTATTTAAATTCTCCAAATCACACTTGCTCGGATTACAAAATGAAAAACACGATATTATCGTCAATTCTGATAAAACACCAGCTGCAGAGCCTGTGTATAGATTCAATTCGCAATTCTAAAATTCGGAATCATTTTAGACGATTGCACAATGACGCGAGAAATTGTGATTCGAAGAAAAAAACAATAATCTGGAATTCATCGTTGACACACAGTTGACACGACTCTCTTCGCGTTCTTCTCCAATGGCACTAACGTTCCTAAGGTCCGCCTTCCCAACGTAGTAGTTGTTGCGTCATTTTTATTAGTACTTAGTTGCGATTTTTATGCTTGAATACGGTCATGCTCTAGAATAAGTGTGACTATAGTGCAAGTTAGAAGGGATTTTTCGGCAAAAACCTCCCAACCGTACCGAAGGAACAAGTCGCATATTGCATAAACATTAAACATCGAGATCCCGCCACAGGTACTTCATTCATTATTAGCATCATTTCTCATTGTGAATTTAACTTATGAACGACAGTTAGAGGAGGCGAAACAAACAAGAAGGTGCGCTCCATGTATCTTTATGATGAACCGACATGGTCAGGACAACGCCATTCGAAGAAGTCGTTAGCTGTGCCAACAATTCATGATCGACATGTACGCGAAGATAGAGAGCGGATAACTTGCGGTTCGAGGAAGAAAACATTCACTTGCGAGACGCTATCATGAACAAAGCCGACACAGCCTTTACTATTGCCAGGTCAAAACGCAATGCATTAAAGGGTGTGTCACATCAAATTGCATCACGGAAAAAACGCTGTAGAAATTTAATTTTTAGGAATTATATCTTCAGCTTTCGCTTATAAACAGATAAGAATGTATAGATCACGTTGGCCATGCTTCACTGTCAAGTTTTCGTAAATTTGGAAAAATGTCGTCGAACGAAAAAGAGCGTCGTGAATTAATCCTGTGCACTCATTTCGAGAATCCGGAGTTGTCACATCGGGACATCGGTAAGATGCTGGGAATCGTCCAATCCACGGTCAGCAGAGTACTAAAACGATACTTCGAGAACCTAACCATCGACCGGAAGGTGAAGAACGGCAAAAATGGATGCTCCGTCAGTGAAAAAGATCACAAGCGCGTAGTTAAGCAGTTTAGACGTGATCCGAGAAGTTCGGTCCGGGATGTCGCCAATAAGCTGAATTTGTCAAGTTCATTCGTCCAGCGGACCAAGCAGCGGGAGGGTCTGCGTACATACAAGGTTCAGAAGGCTCCCAACCGCGACGAAAGGCAAAACATGGTGGGGAAGACGCGAGCCCGGAAGCTGTACACCGAAATGCTGACGAAGCCGCATTGCCTGGTAATGGACGACGAAACCTACGTCAAAGCGGACTTTCGTCAGCTGCCGGGCCTGTTGTTCTTCTCCGCGGAGGACAAATTCAGCGTTCCGGAGGAGATTCGCAAGCAGAAACTATCCAAGTTTGCCAAAAAGTACATGGTGTGGCAAGCGATCTGCTCTTGCGGAAAGTGGAGCGCCCCCTTCGTGATGACCGGCACGGTAAACGGGCAGGTTTACCTTAAGGAGTGCCTACAGAAGCGCTTACTACCACTATTGAAGCAGCACGAGGACCCGACCATCTTCTGGCTGGATCTCGCTTTGTGCCACTATTCGAAGGACGTGTTGGAGTGGTACGAAGCCAACGGGGTCACCTTCGTGCCAAAGGAAATGAACCCGCCCAACGCGCCGGAGCTTCGCCCAATAGAGAAATATTGGGTGATTATGAAGCAGGCCCTCCGGAAGAACCCAAAAGTTGTCAAATCGGAGGCGGACTTCAAGAGAAAATGCATTTCTGTTCAAAAAAAAACTACAACCTGACGTTGTACAGAACCTTATGGACGGGGTAAAGAGGAAGGTGCGAGCATACGGGCTTGGGCTCGAAGTATGAATAAAAAGAAAATGCCAAAAGTTGTTTAATAGTTTTTATTTTACTGTCTAAAATTTTCAAAAGGATCGGTCTACTGGGCGAATTTCTACAGCGTTTTTTCCGTGATGCAATTTGATGTGACACACCCTTTATCATGACATTACAGCGCGTGTGTTCAAAGTATAAGGACGTTTTTAATGAGCTTCATTCCAACATTACACGTCTTCAGTATCACACGTTATTGAATGTATTCGGTTGAATGGCGGAAGCGATTCAATTCATCGTTTACAGTAATCGCAGAGAAGAGAAGTGGAACTTGAGAGAAAAAAGTGACAACGATTTGTGGCAAGAAAATGTAAACAGTGAAAAAATTGACAGATAGTTTACGCTCTAAAAATTGAACATAATGTTAAGATGTCTCTAAAAAGGTGGGAGACTTCATATATAAGGTTTGAGGTTCGTATATAATGTTATTAATGTTAGCATCATCATGATAAACACGGCGAATGGGATAGAAATTACGAACTGAAATTGAATAAAATATACATATAGACGCTAAAACGCTGTGGATAGATATTATAATGCATTTTTATCGGTTTATGTATAATGCATTATCAAAATAAATCCATATGTATTGTAATCATAACTTGCTGTGCTATTCATAACATCATTTATGATCGTATTCCACCAATGATGACAAATGTGTAATTTACGAATGAAGCTTCGCCATAGAAACTGAACATTGAATAAAAAAAAAATTAAAATGTGGTAAGAGCATCAGTTGAAATATTTTAAAGCATTCTCATCGGAATAAATTGAATGATACAATAATGATACGACGGTACGCTTAAAAAACAACATAAAAATATGATTTCTGAATATTTTTTTTTCAGTTTTGAACACACCCCATAAAAAGCTATTTTTATTTTTTAAAATACCCTCTGTTGGTATTGTATCTAGAATTTACAAGGTAATAAAACGTTAACGTCAATTAGTTTCTAGTAATCAGTTTTTTAGTTGCAGGGGAAATTGACACCAAACTTTATTTTTTTAGTATTATATATAGATTCCATGCCAAACCGACATAGTGGTTCTCAGATTTTCGTGTAAATTGGTAGTTTAGTTTCTTTTCGTTAAATATTAGATACCATTCCATTTTAGTGTGGTTCGAAAAATCTAGTTTTCTCCTTTTTTCCAAAAATATTTTTTTAGATTCATATCTTTCGAACTACTAAACCGATTCAGATGATTGACATATCAAATTGGCCAGTTAGCCAGTTTTTTTTTAAATACTATACTTGCAAAAAAATAATTTTGTTTTCTTGATTGATGATGATGATGTTGGATTAAAGAGGCTTTAAACTTTTCAGTTCATTCGCCTCTAATATTTCTTGATTATTGATCGTAATTGTTCTTTATAGTTTTCATTCAAGGGCGCTATGTTTTTTATACTTTTTCTCGAAAGCTGAGGATTTTTTAGATAACATATCCAAAAATGTGTCATTTTTCTCTTTTTTTTTTTTATTTCCAAAAATGACGTTTTTTAAAAATTCATAACTATTATCTACTGAATCGATTCATATAATCGACATAGTTATTTAGGTCAATAATTTCACACGTGCAAAAATTTTTTTTTATTTATGAAAAACAGATACAATTATTAATCACGAAAACAAAAATAATTTTGACGCAAGTGCAATATTTTTCCAAAATTTATTTTTCGTTTTATTATTTCTCGAACAACTCTGAATTCTTGGCTTTAATTTGGTGTATCGATCATCTGAATCGCTCTAGCAGTTCAAATGTTATGGATTTTTGAAAATAGGAAAAAGGGGAAGAAATTAATATTCCGAACTATAAAAGCCATTTTGGGAAAAAGTGAAAAAATCGAATCACCCAAAAAAATAATAACACAGGTTCAATGTTTTACCATAACGAAAACAAGCTACCAATTTTCGAAAAATCTGAAAACCAATATATCAGTTTGGCATGGAATGGCTGAAGTAATACTGCAATAGTTCACAAATTTCAAAGTTCGCGTTTTTCTTGTTGTTTTTCATGTCTTTTAGTGCGGCCATAATAATAATTAGAATTACTGCATTTGGATTGATGCTAGAAAATATCATTAACTTCCTTGAATAGTGAATGTGATATAATTCATTTTATATATGTATATATATATATATTAATAAATGTTTTCAAACGAATACATTTGTCAAACAAACTGCAAAACTAAATACTTTTATACTGTGCCTTCATTTTTTGAGTTTAACGTTCAAAGACCCTTCGATAAAAATGGCATTGGAACAACATAGTAAAACTGACATACAATTATGACAGATGATTGCTTTTTGATTGGCGCGTGCTCCAACTGGTAAACCGCCAATTAAAAGGCACTCCAACTAAAAAAACGCCAATAAGCAAATGGTACTGTAAAACTGTGAAAAATATATAAAAAATATACAATCTAAGACTCTTTTTGTCGTTTATGAGTTTGTTTTTTTAAGTTACTGCTTGGCATGTTTGCGGATAACGGAAAGATATGATATGTTGGTTTGCACATGCCACTAGGGCCTCTTGCTGATTAAGTAAGTAAGATTTCTTACAAAATGTCATAACTTTACAACCATTGAGTCCATTTCAAAAATCGTCATATCAAATGAAATCTTATTCTTTTATGAATCAACTTTAATCTGTCATTCACACAAACTCAAAAATTAAATACTACAGAAAAACTTTAATTATAACGCTTAGAGAATTTGCGACTTAATTTTCCACAATTCGCTCTTTCACACCAAATTTCTATCTTGTCGCAATTTTAAACCTCTCAAATTGAATTGTTAAAATGATAGGTCAAAGAACGAAAAGCAGGAAAAATAATCAAATAATGGGGGGTAAATAATAAAGCAACGGTAATCATGGATTTTTAATAACCATCTCGAAAAAAAAAGATTGAAAAAACATTCCTTTTTAATTTCTTTTTGAAATTTTGATAGAATTGCACTGAATAGTTAAAGAAAAGCAATATTAATATTTGAATAAACTTATGTAATTATAATCATGTTTATATAAACCTTCCCACCTTATCATTCGTCATTAAAGACCTTGAGTCAAGACAGCTAGAAATCCATACACTCTCAAATCAAGTGTGCCTGAAAAAATGATATTCTTCACGTAAACAAGCGATGAAAATGTGGACACTTTTTAGTCAGTGAATTGTATGGAGTTCCACTGCTGTGGTAATCGGGAATAAGTGAAAATGTAAATACAATACAATTATTAGAAATTGGCACCTTCAAACTTTTGTAACTGATTGTGGAAACATAAACGAATAAAAAATAGTTCACTTTTTTCCCCGATAAGGGCGTAAACATTCTCCTCTGTGATATGTCATAATCTAAGACAAGACCAGACAACTGGCTTCTTACTCTTCTTCGTCGTCCAAAAACGAAGCCATGACATGAAGATGCCAGAGCTGCCAAATATTATAAAATATCGGATTTTTCAAATTTCTATTTTAATGAATCGTAACATTTGGTTGGTGCGAATTCAATGATTATTGCATATTTTCAAATAGACAATCTCAAAAATATGCTTTAAAAGGATAAAATAAGTCTTTTAAATACCCATATCTATAATATAATCGTTTCCAAAACAAATTTGGGATTTTTTTTTTAGCAAATAAATCTAATCTGACGACCGTTAAAGCGTTATGCAGATTCTCATTGTCTGAACCAAAACATTCTATCTTATTATATTTGCAGGAATACAACCAAAACAACGTTAGGAAGCCATTTTATTCATACAAAACGTAATTCAAAAATAAAAATGAAGTGTAAAGCCTTAAATTGTGAGCGAAGGACGGATACTCATCCTGAGTATAAATTTTATCGGTTCCCTCAAGACAAAAATATTCGGAAAGAATGGATTCGATTTTGCGTGAACAGTGAATTAGAAGTTCCATTCTTTGAAATCAAATCAAGCACAAGAATATGTAGCGTAAGTATTAAAAACTAATTCTAAAACATATCCTAATACTAGTATATATACAGGCTCATTTTGTTGATGGGAAATACAATGAAAATGGAGTTACGAAAATTCCGACCTTAGCTGCATCCGCGAATGAGGAATGGGAAGAGATACAAAGTATTGAGAACAATTATGATTTGGTTGACGTATATGAAGGAGATAAACAACTACAGGAAGAAATATTTCGTTTGAAACATCAAATTTCCAAGCTGAAAAGGTAGTGTGTCAAAAAATATGTTATTTTCTAATATTTTATATTGATGTAACCGTTAATAGAATTGTAAAACAATGGAAGAAAAAATGCGGATATCTGACCTCGAGAATTCGTGGAAAACAACCCTTGAAGAAGCTTTTCAGAGAAGATCAAATTAAGCTATTAACAGGAGAGGTTAAAAAAGTGAAACGTTGGTCCAATGAAACGATTACGGAAAATTTACAAATTCGGTTTGCATGTCAAGGTGGATACGACAAGCTTATTCAAAAAGGCTTCCCGTTCCCATCCACGAGGACTCTACTACGCCAAATTGAAGGAGTTCGTTTCAGTCCTGGTATGTAATTATAATCATATGTCTCATCGCATGTTAATATATGAAATGATATTTTGTAGGTATTCTTGAAGATATATTCGAGCTGCTACAACATAAAGTCTCCACAATGTCGGTTGAAGAAAAGGACTGCGGATTGGTTCTAGACGAAATGAGCATAGACGAGGCAAATGAGTTTTGCCAAAATACGAAGCAGTTTGTTGGAACAACAACGCTTCCTATGTCCCAAACTTTAGCCTGTAAAGCTTTGGTATTCATGCTAGTTGGAATCGCAGCGCGCTGGAAACAGGTGGTTGCTTTCGAGTACACCGGCAACTCTATACAAAAAGAGTTTTTGAAGAATGCTGTATTGTCTGCAGTTTCAAGAGCAGAGGGAATCAGTTTGCGTGTCCATTTTATAACAACAGATTCCGGGTCCGAAAACCAGCGCATGTGGAAGGATTTGGGGATCGATATTCGTCGCAAAAATGAGACATTAAATGCTGCGATACCTCATCCAAACGCTGAGAACAGAATGCTAGCGATCATACCCGATCCCGTACACGTATTTAAAAATACAGTACATGGCTGGTTGAACAATGTCTACCTGAAAGTTCCGGATTGGTATGTTCGTGAAAAAAACCTAACATCCAATATTGTTCATCGAGACCATTTAACCACAATCGTGAACTCCGAAATAAACAACACGTTGCGGCTTTGTCACAGACTAACGGCCTCGGATGTGTGCTTTGACAACAGAACATCTTCAATAGATAAAATGAAAGTATGCAACGCGACAAAATATTGCAACAGGACGGTGGCTGCAGCATTGAAGTTTCATGCGGAAATACGAGAATTACCGGAGCTTCTTACTACCGCATGCTTCATAGAAGACTTTGCTCGATGGTTCGAGCTTATCAATAATAGGGCAGAAGAAAAAGTATTTTGTTTGAATGATCCTATGAAATATGACGAGGATATCGCTCATCTGAAGACCATGGTGCGGTTAATGTATGATCTCCAAGTAGGACACGGACATTGGAAACCATGGCAAACAAGTGTAATCGTTTCCACGAATGCAATTGTGAGGTTGACAGATCGGCTTTTGCATGAAGGACACCCACAAATATTTACATCGCGGTTCGTCCAAGATTGTCTGGAGAGTCTTTTCTCATTGATTCGTGCAAAGCAACGACGCCCAACTCCATTGCAATTCAGCAATAACTTGAAAATTGTGACTCTTTCGCAATACATGACCGTAGTACCGAATGCTTCGTATACAGCCGATACACAACATCTTATTGGATTGATAGATTTGCTATCAAAGCGGCGTGAAGAATGTTCAGCCCAGAAATTGATGGACAATGAAGCAGCATCGACATCATATCGAATTTCAGCTTCATCTAATTCTAGTGATAATGTGGATGATATGAATATTGAATTCGACTATGAGTACACCGTCGATGAAGCGAAAACTTTTCTCGACAGAACAGAACAAAATTCGTTGTTCTATATAAAAAATTATTCAGCGGGAAAGAACATGTCAGCAGTGTAACAAGAGATTGGTAGTCAGCAAAACACAACCTAGATTGTATCAACCGTCTCTTTTTTCATATTTGCGAGCTACAGCTTCTAACTCTCCCATCTGCATAGTGAATGATGAGACTTTTAATTTCTTCTTAGCAATGGAAATTCTATTCCGAAATATGAAATCGCATTTGGAACCTAACGAAGCTGATTTGCCGAAGAAAATGGCAGGAGAAATGTATGTTTTGCCATCCACTTTATTCATTTGTGAAAAAACAAGGAATGACATTATAAAAAAATTTATATCTTTTCGTTTAAAAAGCGGAGAAAACAAAAAAACAAGGAAACGAAAATTTGATAGCAGGAGCATGGCATGGTAGAAATAAAATATATTAGTATCAGAAACCAAATAGATTATTATTAAACTAAACTTATGTCCATTTCCATTTTAGTGTTGTCCGAAAACTCATTTTTTCCACTTTTTCCCAAAAATGACTTTTTCAAAAAATCATAACTTTTGAACCTCTGAACCGATTCAGATGATCAATAAATCTAATTGAAGCCAATGAGGTAGATTTTTAATAGAAAAAATATTGAAAAAAGTATTGAACTTGGAAAGAGGGTTCTAGAGAGGTGTTTTTTTCGTTTTAGAGTCATTATTTTGTAAATTTAACATGTTTTAAGTCTTCGTTCAATATTCTTATGTGACTAGACTAGACCTATGCGACTAGAATCCTATCTTTCCGGTAAGTGTGATATTTTTTCAAAAAAGATTGGCTTATTGGCTTCAATTTAATATGTCGATCATCTCAATCAGTTCAGTAGTTCAAATGTAATAAATTTTTGCAAAAAATTATTTTTGGATAAGAGTGGAAAAATGATTTTACGGACGACCGGTTAACTTTGAAAAGTCACTCAAAAACACAAAAAAGCCTATCTGATATCGAGATATGTTATGTAATAAATCCTCAGCTTTCAAGAAAAAACATAAAATATAAAAACATAAAAACAAAAAACATAAAAATAACAAAAAACAACTACAATCAATAGTTACGAAAACAAAATTCGATTTCTTGGCAAGCCTAATATTTTTCCAAAAAAGATTAATTGGCTTCAATTTGATATATCGATCATCTAAATCGGTTCAGTGATTCAAAAGTTATGAATTTTTAAAAAAGGCACTTTTAGGAAAAAGTTGAAAAAAATGATTTTTCGGACCACCCTAAAATAAGAAAAGGTCACCCTAACGAAAAAATAAAAAATACGGGTCTAATATTTTGCAATAAAGAAAGAAACTACCACTTTTCATGGAAATCTGAGGAGCACTATATCGGTTTGACATGAAATGGATGTATATATATATATATATATATATATATATATATATATATATATATATATATATATATATATATATATATATATATATATATATATATATATATATATATATATATATATATATATATATATATATATATACATATATATATATATATATAAATTTTTCAATTCAATCAAAATATAGTAACAAAATAATTAGGTAAAACGTGTATACAATTCCTTCACATTTCCTCTAAACTAAGTATCGTAATATCAATTAAATTCATTTTTTTTCTAAATTCAATACAAACCCAACGTAATTTATTTTTATTGGCAACACTGGAAAAATCGACTTTGTTTACAAAATTTATCGAAATCGACCAATCAGAAATCAGAACGACTGACAGAAATTTGGTCCGTATCTGACAGAAATTTGGTCCGTAAAAGACCCCCTATTGTCTGATCTTATCTTAGGTCATAATACAACAGCTACCAGTTCGAAAGCCTTATAAAGAAAACGCATTAAAATCAACATCTCAATAAATTTCGCAAAGCAGAAAAAAACCTGAGTCCGCCTATTTATAATGTGTGCTTGTTATTATTATCACCGGAATTGCTCCAGTGGTCCTTTTTTTTCTCTTCTTGTTTGCTCAGTGAAAGTCTGAAATTCAAATTTTTATTACCTTGCTTTCCCAAACATTGCACCGTTTTTGACATCTTTGGTGCGTTGTTCGCAATATTTTGGTAGCAAGCTGAAGGCTTGTCATGCATCAGATGATGCTGTGAAAGGTGGCCGGCCACCACCATCACCAAATAACCTCCGCGCGGTTGATCGATTTCGAGCTCCAGTTGCTATGCGGCGGATCTTTTGCTCTTTGGCAAGACGCGAGGCGGGAGGCCGGCTTGGCTGGTGGCGGCTCACATAAACACGATAATTTTTATGCATTCCGAGGGGTGGTTTACAGGGCAATAAAATCCTCTTAGTGACGACATTATTATTCATGAGATGTGAGAAAAAAAAGAGAAAGAAACGAAACCGGGGGAATTACATGAACGAATTTATTCTCGAGTTTTTTCCCCCGTCTTGCGACGATTTGGGTGCGGAACCAAATTATCCGATGGAATCGAAGATTAGGGTTGACAGCTGTGTCAACCGAGATGGTCATCAGTTGTTGTTGGGCACGTACCGTGCAGTCAGTCCCGCCGCAGTGGCCACCAACCGCAGCTTAGAATAGAAGAACCTCATTTGGCGTGATGCTGATTGCGGGTTATAAATACAAATGTCGGCGACACGATGCGTGCACTTTAAAGTCGACCAACTGCTGTCAACTGTCATCCCAAGAGCAAAAAGAGACGCGCGTCACGCAGAGTCTTCCTGCATCACGCGTCCGACAGTGATGCTGCTGATTTAGAGCAGTCACTCAGTGCATGATAAAATTGAAGTAACGCGGTCTCGAGTGCGTGTGCGTGTGTTTGTGTTGACTCGGACATGTTTGAACACGACCAAGACCAAGTCCTCCTCCGGAATGTGTGAGATTCACCTCTTTTTTGTTCCTCGCGTTGCGTCTGTCCACGAAATTTGAAACACATTTCGAAACGCACAGAGCCGCACACGATTTGTGTATATCACCATCATCATCTGCAGACAAAATGTGATCTTTTCTCATCCTTTCTTTTTTTCTGAGTTGATAAGCGAGTTCTTGTTTAGACTGCGTTTTTTCTATCTTCCTGCATTGCACGAAGCACCAATGTTTGTCATATGCCCTCGCAGATCGACGAACTTTGCGTTGTGCTCTCTGAATATCTCACAGAATAATGATTAGACAAGATCGAAGCGACGATCAAGTTATTTCAACCGAAATGGGTTTTGTTACGAAACATAACCCACAAAAAAAAGATAGTGAACAATATGATTTCAAATTGATGCATTGCATTTTTATTTATTTTCTTGATAATTTGATTGGGAAATTTGTTCAGATACTTCGTTTTTTTGATTTTTTTTCTTTATTATATTCCAGAAATTTTTAATGTTTCGATCTACGGATTTCTATGTTATGTTTTTTTCTTCTCCCTCTTCATTTATCTTTCTTCCCATTTACCAATTTCCCGATCCTTTTCATTCATTCGATTTATGGATATTTTTATATTTTTTATTTTTTCCGATCATTTTCGTATTCTCTCAGTACTTCATTTGACGAATTTCATGCCAACTGAACTGGGCATTGGCAGCACCATCTCATATTGCAGAGAGTAGAACGTTGTGGGTGTAAAGACACTGGTCATCTAAGCAACTTTGCATACTTGAAATCTTTGAAAAAGAATTAGACTGCTGTCTAAAAAGGGCCAACGTTTTTTTCTTAACTATTTACAAAAATTTATAACTCAAAACCTATTACAATTTATCTACAAAATTTTTCATAAAAAAAATCATTTTTTTAAAGATAAATTACACTGAAAAAAATATTTAAAAAAATGAAATTTATTTTTCTCAAAAAAGATTTTTTTTAAATTCTCAGAAAAATATGTGACAATTTACAAAACTCTTTGTCGGTAAAAGTACCCATCTTCCGATGTATGGGTGCTTGTTGGAAATTTTAAAGGCTATTGAAATTTTTTTTCAGAAATTCAAAAAAAACATATTTTTGAGAAAAATCAATTTAAATTTACAAAATATTTTTTTAAACTTTGTTTTAAAAATTTGTTCGATATTTTTAATGACATGAAAAACATGAAACATGAAAAAGTTGTCGTCAGAGAAACTTTTTCCCTGTAAAGGTGCCCATATTCCAATGTATGGGTGACTTGTTGGACTATTTATATATTTTTTTTCAGAATTGAAAAAAACTGAATTTTTTTTTTTCAATAAAAATTTGTTTGAAAAAATTTTTAATAAAACATTACATAAAATAATTTCCTACATTTTATTCCCTATCCAACATTTTGTAGGTTTTTTAAATTTTGAGTGTTTTTTTTTTTGAATTTTGAGTTTTTCAAAAAAAAATTATGAGTTTTATGGAAATTGTGATTTGTTATGTTTCCAGATCGATATTTTAGAAAATTCCGAAAAATTAGTTTGTGTATGTTTTTTTTTCGAATTTTTGACTTTCAATCATTTGATTTGTCGATTTTTTAATTTTTTGTTTTTTTTTATTTATTGATCTGTAGATTTGATGTCGATTTGTCGAGATTTGAAATATTTTTGAGAGTTATGAAAATTGTGATTTGTTACTTTCTTGTTTAGGATTTTCAAAATTTCGAAAAAAATAAGAGTGATTTTTCGATTTATTGATTTTTTGATTCATCGATTTGTTGGTTTCTAGATTTGTCGGTTTGGTGTCGAATTGTCAAGATTTGAAATATTTTTGAAATTTATGAAAATCGTGGTTTTTTATTTTTTCTTGATCGGGATCAACCAATTTAAAAAAAAAAGTATTTTTTTGACGTAGGACTACGTCTAACCGGAAGATATAGGGGGTGAAATGGAAATCTAGGCACTGAACAAGTAGGATAAAATGCATGATTTGGAACGCTTATAACTCGAGCATTTCTCAATAGATCGCAAAGGTTTTTGCATCAATTGATAGGAAATATATCTACGCATCTATCATAACGAATAACATTTCATTTTTCTTGAGATAAATAATTGAATAATTGTGAAATATCAAGCATTGTCAAAATGCACTATGTGCCCATTTTTGATTGGTCCATTTTGTGCTCCTCAAATCGTACCGACCAAAACGGGCAACCAGAGCAGCAGCGAAATAGAATGAAGCACGATTGGAAAGGAAAAAGAAAAAAATGAACGAAACATTGGTCGCAGTCTCACACATGCGTATCTCTCGAGCCAGCCAGTCAGCTTAAAAATCCCCGCTCCGCTGCCGTAACGATCATTCTCATTCAAACCGTACACCACATCAGTTCGCATCACAACACATCAACAAACCAACCCAAGCAGCCATGTCTGGACATGGCAAAGGAGGAAAAGTGAAGGGAAAGGCAAAATCCCGCTCGAACCGTGCTGGTCTGGAGTTTCCCGCAAGGGTAGCTAGGCCGAGCGCGTTAGTACCAGTGCACCAGTCCACCTAGTCGGCGTTATATAGTTTCGGCCGCCGAAGTGATCGAGTTGGCTGGTAAAGCTGCTCGCGACGATAAGAAAACCCGCATTGGGAACAGAAAACATTCGGTTCGGTGGACATCAAGACAACAACAGGCAGTTGCAGCGAGTGGCGAGTGGCAAACGTAATCGCAAAACGGCAGCTGGTAGCAGAAGGAAAAACTTTGTTCGTTATACAATCTGCTTTGGTGGCAAATCCAGAACAAGGCGGCATCGAGGGCGTTCGAAATGGTTTTTTTTTCAAAACCACGAATACAAAGTTTTCTAAATGGGAACCATTCCATAAAACAAGGCGCTTTTCAGGGCCATTAAACCTTTCAAAAAAGAGTTTACGAAATACAGTTCAATGCTTTCTAAAATAATATCCAAAATAATAATAAAACACAAATTGATTTTTTCATAATTTGTTTGCCAGGATCTGATGAGTATGTGAATTTGGCAGTTGTTCTGAGCTTATTGATAGTTGGGGACTTTCGTGATTATTCAATTTTCACCAATTCTTAAATTGTTTCCAGATTGTAAGTACAGTAATTTACAATTAGTTCGACATTTAGCTAATTGGACGGACATGTAATGCGACTTATTTAGTTGGACATTTTTGTAAACATAGAGATCCAAATTATGACCCCACATTGAAAGTCGACACTGTACCACTGTCATCGCAAATATTCATTTACAGGTTAAAATCGCCTCCAATGCGACACTGAGTGGCGCTTCGGCACGTCGCATTGAATGTAATTTACTGTACAACATGTCACAAAGCTGGATGGGAAGAAATTTTCCAACTGTGAAAGCTGTGGCGAGTGGCAAATGCAATCGCTAAATAGGAAGGTTTAGCCGAACAAGATGGGGATATCGAGTGATAACAAAACAATAAACTCTTTAGATTGAAGATAATTTTGTGATCCTGAAAAGGACCCTTTTTAGCCCGCATGTGAATCCAACGAGCGAACAAATCGTAATGAATGTATTTTCGTTTCGTTTCTTTGTTTTTAAGAGGCTTTAAACTTTGCAGTTCATTCGCCTCCAGCCCAGTGAAGAGCCACAATAAAACCAGTCCAGAGGGGACTGGCGAAAGGGAAACCAACAAAATCACTCATCAGACCTGTCCGCTCGACTCTCGGTTAAAGAAGAAGGTAGGAAGGGATCCTATGCTTCATAAGATATTTAATATATGCTGTAAAGAAAAGTAAAAATTTACTGATCCGAGGACCAAAGCAGTAACGAAGCACAAGTGACCTAGCGAAAGGCGTGTTCCAAAGCCAAAAAACAAAACGGCCCCTCTCAGGAGGATAGGAAGGAGAGGAGTGGAAAGGATTTGGGTGGGATTAGTGGATTGGGAGGGGGTGGGAGTGGTATGGGAAGGAAAGAGGGGAGGAGTAGGTGTGGGGTGGGGTGAAATGAAATGAAATACAGTTTGAATAGATAATAAAATATAGTGGTTTTGAATTTAATGGTATATAGTATAGCTGAAAAATGGAGAGGTTTATTTAATGAATTTATTCTCCTTGGTGAGTGTGGCTGTAGGAATAGGAAGTTGATTAAAGTATAATGTAATGGATAGAAGATAGATGTGGGTATGAAAGTATATATTATATTATTTGTTATTTAATATTATTGAATGCGTGTATATACATGTATGAATACCTTCCTTCCGACCCGTACATACATGTGTATACACACATAAACACGCATACATGACTGTGAAGTGGCGAACTTTAATAAGCACTTTCCAAGGTATTTAGTATTTCGGTTTAGATTTTACCAAAGAAGTCGGTTTCTTTCAGAAACGCAATTAAATTGGTTTCTTGGGTCTCGTCTCTACTGAGGATATCTCGGAGACTCTGACCTATGTTGTGTCGGACTCGAGCATCTTTGGTATGTTGACATTCAAGTAAAAGATGGGTAACGGAAACCGGAGCTTCGTTGCAAGCACATTGGGGTTTTTCGGCTCTGCAGAACAAGTGTGAGTGGGTGAAGTTAGTGTGCCCAATTCGAAGACGGGTAAGGACTTGCCTTTCCCTACTATTGAGGCGGTCATCCCAAGGGAGAGTGGAATTTTTAATTTTATGAAGATGAGTGGGACGGCTGTTTATCCAGCCTATGTCCCAGCTTTCACGGACTTGCTGTTTTACCCAGCGGACAATGTCAGATGGAGGACAGGGCATGTCTGGGGGATCTATTTTGCTGCCCTTGCCGGCCAGTATGTCGGCGGCTGTGTTTCCACGGATTCCTGAGTGACCAGGAACCCAGCAGAAGGAGATGTTTTTATTTGAAGCAGCCTCTTCTGTTTGCTTAATCCATGGGTGTTTGCTGTTTCCACTCAGAAGATCGTGGAGACAGCTAGCTGAGTCTGAGAATATTGTGGTAGGAAGAAACTCATGGGTGCATTCTTGGGTAGCTATTAAAAGGGCGAAAGCTTCCGCACTGAAGATGGAGCATTGCGGTGGAAGAGAAAAGCTACCAGTGTATCTACTCTCAAAGACTCCACATCCAACTCCATCGGCACTGACTGAACCATCTGTGTATACCTGGTGGTTGATTTGAAAATTGGATGCAACGAGGTTATTGAAGCAGGCTTTGACTTTTGGAGAAGGGTCTCCCGCTCGAACTGTCTTGAGAAGTTCAAGGTTAATGTTCGGCGGTTTGACGTTCCAATTTCTTCCCGTCGCAGATGAACGTTCACATATATCGGGAAGATCTTTGTTCGTGAGATTTTTGAGCCATGTTTTAGCTCTATGTATTAATGGGACATTGTGGTCGCTTTCGGGGAGTGACAAGTGACGGATGGCTTTATTCGTGATGGCTTTTGTTACCAGGTGGGTGAAGGGAAGTTGCCCACTTTCTGCCATTACAGCAAGAGTAGGACTGGTGGGAAAAGCGCCAATTGCGAGCCGAATTGCTTTATTGTAAATTGGTTGAATGGTGTTTAACACCCTGTCCCCTCCACGGCTGAAGGTGCCTATTCCGTAAAGGATTTGTGGGACCAACCAAACATTTACAACATTTAGCAACGTCTTTCTATGACCAGAGGCTAGGTTGCCTGCGATAGACTTGATGATGTTCAATTTCTTTCTGGTGGCTATTTTGGTCTTTTGGGAATGTGATAGGAAGTTGAGTTTCTTGTCGAAAGTAACCCCTAGTATTTTCAATGTCCTCATTGTAGGGATCGGGATTTTGTTGAGCTGAAGATAGGTTCTCCTTCTGAGAGCTTTTCCGATATGTATGTGTTTGGATTTCTCCGGGGAAATTTTAAAACCTGTTTTTAGAGCCCAGTTTTGGATGGAGTCTAAGGTTTTTTGAAGCCTCTTTCTCTGAATTAAGCCGAAGCAGCTCGTAGAGATAAGAGTGATGTCATCTGCATAGACTATGACCTTTATATGGTCCGGGATAATCTCGAATAGAGATTGCATGGCAATGTTGAAGAGGGTTGGTGAAAGTGCTGAGCCTTGTGGGAAGCCGTTTTCTGGGATTTTTAGAGAAGATTGGTGGTTGTTAATAACGGTTTTGAAAGACCGGTTTTCTAGAAAACTTTTAACGAAGAGACCTAATCTCCCACGAATCCCCCAGTCGAAAAGGCTTTTCAGCACTGGGTACCTCCATGCCCGATCGAAGGCCTTGGATAAATCCAGGGAAACAATATCAATGTGGTGTAATTTTTCAGTTGCGTCGTCTAGGATTTTTTCGATTGCTACAAGGCAATCTTCTGTACCTTTTCCCGCACGGAAGGCGAATTGTCTGGGATCAATCAGCTTATTTGACTCTAGAAAAGTCGTTAAGCGTCGATTGACCATTTTTTCCAAGACTTTCCCAACACAACTTAGGAGAGTGATGGGGCGGAAATTGTCAAGAAGATGGTTGTTCATGTCTGGTTTCGGGATACAGATCATTAAACCCTCTTTCCAGCAACTGGGGAGGGTTCCACTGTCCCAGACTTTGTTGAGGAGCTTCAGAAGTGCTTTTTTCCCGAGATGGGGTAGATTCTTAAGCATAGGGTAGCTAATGTCATCAGGTCCTGTGGATCCTTGTTTGACTTTGTTCAGTACCCAATCGAGCTCTTTGAGGGAGAGGTTTTTGTTGAAGTCAAATTCCACATCGGTATGAAAATCGATGGGAATTCTTTCGCATTCCGTTTTGTGGGTTAGAAAGGTTTGGTCGTAGTTTTGATTGGAGGAGGCGGAAGCAAAGAAATCTCCAAACGCCTCGGCGATGATTTTCCGGTCATTGGTGTATTGACCGTTAATTAGAAGATTATATTCTTTGCTTCTTTTCTTTCCATGAAGCCTGCCAATCTTACTCCATAAATCCTTTGTTGACGCGTTGGGATTAATTTCGCTGACGAATTTAACCCAACTGTTGTGCTTGGCTGTGTTGATAGCAGTCTTAGCTTCTTTGCGAGCCCTTTGGAACTCTGCAAGCAGAGTGGGTCTCAGTGGGCTGTCCGGATGGGCCTTTCTTAATTTGATGTATTTTTTTGCCATCGCTCCCTTTAAACGCTCATTCGTTCGTCTCGTTGGACTCGCCCCTTTGGCTGAGTCTGCCGATTTGTCTCTATCCTGTGAGTGTGTACCGCTAGAGTATAAAACGCGCGGACCTCAAAAAAATATCTCATTTTCCTTCAAACCGTAAACCAGTGTGGTTGTACGGCATCGCATCGCATCACATCATAAAAAGAAAACAAGCAGCAACGTGGACGTGTGGACGTAACAGAGAAGGACAAGTTAAGGGAAAGGCAAAGTCTCACTCGAACCGTGCAGGTCTCCAGTTCCCTGTTGGTCGCATTCACTGATTGCTCCGCAAGGGTAACTAGGCCGAACGGATTGGTGCCGGAGCACCAGTATACCTAACAGCGATTATAGAGTTTCGGCCGTCGGAGTGCTCGAGTTGGCTTGCAAAGCTGCTCACGACAATCAGAAAACACGCATCAAGAACAGAGTTTCTACAACTAGTTTCAGCGAGTGGCAAACGCAATCGCAAAACGGCAGCAGGTAGAAGAAAGAAAAAGTTTGTTTATACAGACTGCTTTGGTGGCAAAACCAGCCACTGTAAAACATGGCGCTTTTCAGGGCCATTAAACCTTTCAAAGAAGAGTTATTAAAAGTTTTTCACAATACCAATTCATTCTAAAGTGACATAATATGACATATAATATAGACTGACTTTTTTTGTTTATGCTTGTTCTTGAACATATTGGTGGTTGGAGTCTTTTAAATTGATCATTCAGTTTTCACAAACCCATGTATGGTTTCCGAATTAAAAGTGGCTTCAAATTACAACACATTGTATGCAGGATGGCATTAACGAATTTTCTCAATAGCAAGAACTGCTTTTTTTTGGGGGGGTCTCCGTAGCCACATTGGTTGCGCGTTCGCTTAGTAAGCGATCGATCGTGAGTTCAAAACTCAGGGCCCTCATTGACCATCTTTGTGTTGTTACAGAATAGCTACATCCACGCAACAATCATCAGCGATGGAGATCGATCCACGGTCGAAATAAGATCGATTCATCCATACAACTGCTCTGCTCTGCAAGAAACATCGGGCTGCTATTCTATAAATAACTCAACAATGATCAATCAACTGTCTCCGCTTTCCGGTGGTCCAACTGGATAATGGAAGAACAGAAAGAATAATCTTACGCCTAAATGGCTACTGTGTGAATGTACCATATGTAATGGTATAGAAGGAATACTGGCGAATGACAACTGTGTAATGTGCTAATTATAGATATGATAACCATGTGACATGTACGCGATTCAAATTCGGCTCTGTTACATCTAAAATGCTAATGAGCCTTAAATAAATAAATGGGATAAAAAAAAAGAACTGCTTTCTTTGGTTGATGACTGATGTTGAAAAATGACTGACGTTACATCTGCATTGCATAGAGAAATAACAAAGGAGCAACACGATGAACTGTATTTCCTGCTGCTCTGTTCTTATTTTAAAGGACTTTAATCCGAAGGTCATCCGTCCCTGTATTTACTGTTGGTTTTTCAGAACGCTTATAGCTCGTTTATTTCTCGACAGATCGTAGAGTTCGTCTCCAAAACCTCAGTTCTTTTTCATTTTTATTTACTTTGTTTGCGGAGACTACAAATCTTACAATTCATTCGTCTCCGAAACCACAGCTTAAGGTACGGTAATGTGCTCAATAGTGCTATGAATTCCCTATCACAGCCATCATTTTGATTGTACGATGCATACACCGAAAGATGCCCGACGTTGAACATTTAATAAGTACAAAGCCTTCAGAAAAAAATCAAGAATCAAGTTTGTAAAAAAAAACGCAAAAACACAACACCAAAGGTTTTTTTCAGAACCCCCAACATGTTCATAAGGAGTAAACAGTAAACTAATCCATTTTTCGGGTAGATAGGTAGGTATTCACGTAGGAGAAGAAAATAAAACAATATATTTAAAATATATATTTAGCAAAAGCTATCCGCTTTGTATAAAGGGTGTGTCACATCAAATTGCATCACGGAAAAAACGCTGTAGAAATTCGCTCAGTACACCGATCCTTTTGAAAATTTTAGACAGTAAAATAAAAACTATTAAACAACTTTTGGCATTTTCTTTTTATTCATACTTCGAGCCCAAGCCCGTATGCTCGCACCTTCCTCTTTACCCCGTCCATAAGGTTCTGTACAACGTCAGGTTGTAGTTTTTTTTGAACAGAAATTCATTTTCTCTTGAAGTCCGCCTCCGATTTGACAACTTTTGGGTTCTTCCGGAGGGCCTGCTTCATAATCGCCCAATATTTCTCTATTGGGCGAAGCTCCGACGCGTTGGCCGGGTTCATTTCCTTTGGCACGAAGGTAACTCCGTTGGCTTCGTACCACTCCAACACGTCCTTTGAATAGTGGCACGAAGCGAGATCCGGCCAGAAGATGGTCGGGCCCTCGTGCTGCTTCAATAGTGGTAGTAAGCGCTTCTGTAGGCACTCCTTAAGGTAAACCTGCCCGTTTACCGTGCCGGTCATCACGAAGGGGGCGCTCCGCTTTCCGCAAGAGCAGATCGCTTGCCACACCATGTACTTTTTGGCAAACTTGGATAGTTTCTGCTTGCGAATCTCCTCCGGAACGCTGAATTTGTCCTCTGCGGAGAAGAACAACAGGCCCGGCAGCTGACGAAAGTCCGCTTTGACGTAGGTTTCGTCGTCCATTACCAGGCAATGCGGCTTCGTCAGCATTTCGGTGTACAGCTTCCGGGTTCACGTCTTCCCCACCATGTTTTGCCTTTCGTCGCGGTAAGGAGCCTTCTGAACCTTGTATGTACGCAGGCCCTCCCGCTGCTTGGTCCGCTGGACGAATGAACTTGACAAATTCAGCTTATTGGCGACATCCCGGACCGAACTTCTCGGATCACGTCTAAACTGCTTAACTACGCGCTTGTGATCTTTTGCACTGACGGAGCAGCCATTTTTGCCGTTCGTCACCTTCCGGTCGATGGTTAGGTTCTCGAAGTATCGTTTTAGTACTCTGCTGACCGTGGATTGGACGATTCCCAGCATCTTACCGATGTCCCGATGTGACAACTCCGGATTCTCGGAATGAGTGCGCAAGATTAATTCACGACGCTCTTTTTCGTTCAACGACATTTTTCCAAATTTACGAAAAATTGACAGTGAAGCATGGCCAATGTTATCTATACACTCTTATCTGATTATAAGCGAAAGCTGAAGATATAATTCCTAAAAATTAAATTTCTACAGCGTTTTTTCCGTGATGCAATTTGATGTGACACACCCTTTAGTCCTACGTCACTCCGGTTATGTCACCGACATTACCCACCCGTCTTTTTATTTTTGACTTTAAAATAGTTGCAATCATATATTCGGTTTTTGTTTATTTGTTTATTTATTGATTTATTGATTTACCGAGATTTGAAATGTTTTTGAAATTAATAAGAATTGTGATTTGTTATTTTCTGGATTGGGATTTTAGAAATTTCGATTTTTTTCATTTTTAACCTTAAAGAAGGTGATATAGGTTTGTAGTTTCGTAGATTTGTAAATTTGTGGATGATTGTAGAGTACTTGAAAAATTGAAATTCATTTTTCTCAAAAAAGTATTTTTTTAAATTCTCAGAAAAATATGGGACAATTTTTACAAATTTACAAAACTCTTTGTCGGTAAAGGTCATACATCTTCCGATGTATGGGTGCTTGTTGGAAATTTTAAGGGCTATTAATTCTTTTTTCCAGAATTAAATGAATTTAAATTTTCGAAAAATTTTTCTTTTAAATTTTGTTTTTAAAATTAGATTGATATTTTTTAATGAAAACCTAAATAATTTCCTACATTTTATTCCCTATCCAAGATTTTGCAGGTCTTTTTTTTTTGAGTGATTTTTTTTTAATTTTGAGTTTTTCAACTTTTTTTTTCGAAAAATCCTTACTCAAAACCTTTAAGACTTACAAAATGTTGGCTCGAGAATAAAATGTAGGAATTCATTTTATGTTATATTTCATTAAAAAATACCAATCAAATTTTGATTGAAAATAAAATATTCTGAAAATTGAAATAATTTTTTCTCAAAAATATGTTTTTTTAAATTCTGAGAAAAAAAAAATATAAATAGTCCAACAAGTTACCCATACATTGGAATATGGGCACCTTTACAGGGAAAAAGTTTCTCTGACAACAACTTTTTCATGTTTTCCATGAAAGATTTCAATAACAACGCACATGTCTTCAAATGTTTTTCAACGTAACTTCTAAACATATACTTTTACCATATTGATGTATTTGGAAAAGTTGTTGAAAATTATAAGCAAATTCATAAAATTTCATGAACATGACGGGATAACACGTCAAACATATTAAAAGGGCCCATTTACTATAGAAAAGACAATAAATTTGACTATAATTTAGTTGATTTGTCGAGATTCAATATAATTTTGAGATTTATGAAAATTGTGATTTGTTGTTTTGTATCTAGAATTTTAAAAATTTCAAAAAAAAATAGATTTTCAATGTTTTTTTCAACTTTTGGCTTTGAATTAGGTGATTCGTCGATTTATTGTTTCATTGATTTGTTGAGTTGTCTATTTATCAAATTATCGATTTGTTTATTTATAGAATTGTTGATTTGCTGATTTGTTGATGTGTTGATTTATCGATTTACTGATTTGTTGATTTGTTGATTTGTTGATTTGTTGATTTGTTGATTTGTTGATTTGTTGATTTGTTGATTTGTTGATTTGTCGATTTGTTGATTTGTTGATTTGTTGATTTGTTGATTTGTTGATTTGTTGATTTGTTGATTTGTTGATTTGTTGATTTGTTGATTTGTTGATTTGTTGATTTGTTGATTTGTTGATTTGTTGATTTGTTGATTTGTTGATTTGTTGATTTGTTGATTTGTTGATTTGTTGATTTGTTGATTTGTTGATTTGTTGATTTGTTGATTTGTTGATTTGTTGATTTGTTGATTTGTTGATTTGTTGATTTGTTGATTTGTTGATTTGTTGATTTGTTGATTTGATGAGTTGTTGATTTGTTGATTTGTTGATTTGTTGATTTGTTGATTTGTTGATTTGTTGATTTGTTGAATTGTTGATTTGTTGATTTGTTGATTTGTTGATTTGTTTATTTGTTGATTTGTTGATTTGTTGATTTGTTGATTTGTTGATTTTTTGATTTGTTGATTTGTTGATTTGTTGATTTGTTGATTTGTTGATTTGTTGATTTGTTGATTTGTTGATTTGTTGATTTGTTGATTTGTTGATTTGTTGATTTGTTGATTTGTTGATTTGTTGATTTGTTGATTTGTTGATTTGTTGATTTGTTGATTTGTTGATTTGTTGATTTGTTGATTTGTTGATTTGTTGATTTGTTGACCTTTTTTCAAACATTTCAGGCTTATTAGAAAAATCTAAAAGGGGGAAAAAAGGAAACCAATCATATATTCGGTACGGTCTAAACATTCGTTTTTTTGGCGATTTTACCGAATATACCCATTTTGGTGTGAATATGCACACGTTCTTAATGCTGGGATGTATAGACGAGATGCATCCTCTGATCTTATTTGTTTTTTTTCAATACTTGAATTCTAAATTTTTTGCATTTATTTCTATCTTTAGTTTTTTCCGCTGTCGAGGTTGAATATCAATTACATTGGAATTTAAAATAAACGTTCAAAGATTTTAGAACCTCCAAATTTAAGTAGCTTTGAACTTCTCGATCTTTTCGTATTTCTTGGATCTTTGGATCTTTAGATTTACGGATCTTTCATTTTCTTATTTCTTGGATCTTTGGATCTTTAGATTTACGGATCTTTCATTTTAGATATAGATCTCTATAAAAAAATTTTGGATTTTTTTCAGATTGTGTATTTTTGAGCTGTAAGATTTTTTGATTATTGAATCTTTTGGTAAAGATCCATGTTTGAAATCCTATAGTTTCAGATTTTGGAATATTTTGAATTCTTGGATTTCAGATCATTTGTTTTTTTCATTTTAGATCTTTTGGATCTATTTTTTTCGAAGAAAATATGAAAAGTTGTTGTTAGAAAAACTTTTTTACTGTGAAAGTGGCTATTTTCCGATGTTTGAGATCTCATAATTTTTGAAATTCCGAACGTCTCCCCATATATCTTTAAATATATTATTTCCGTGATATTTAGAGCTTTGAATTCTAATAAGCCAAAGTTTATTTTTTTCTAGAGTTTGAAATTTCAGAATTTTTGGATTTCTAGCTTTTTGAACTTTCTGATTTTCGGATTGAATTTGTATTTTTGATTTTTTCGATATTTTCATTTTTCTTTTAAAACGTTTTACTTTAAAACGTTGGAATTGTGTATTTTTGTGTTTCAAAATCTTTAGATTATCGAATCCTTGAATTTTCGCAAATCTGTATCTTTGAATTTTGGCATTTGAGAATTATTCGCCCTTGAAATGTTTTAATGTTTAAATTTTTTAACTTTTCTTTTTTCACTTTTTGTTGTAATATTTTTCCAAAATCTTATGGTTTTCACTCATTGGGATTTTAAATTATTGGATGCCTGATATTCGGATTTCTGGTTCTTAGAAATTAAAACTTGTAGTTTTCTGGATGATTTAAAATGGTTATTTTTCAGATTTCTAATTGTTGGAAATAAAACTTTGTGGATGAGGCACATGAATTTTTTAATTTCAAATTCCTGGATTTTCATTATTTTAAATTTTGATTTTGAGACTCTTAATGTTGGGATTTAAAGTTAATAATTTATGGATTTCATATTTTGTTATTGAGAATTTTTTGTATTTTGAATTTTCATTGTTTCGTTTTTTTCTTTTATTTAAGATATTAAGTGCTTGGGCATATTTTTTTATTTTAAATTTCTGGATTATAAATGTTCTGATGTAATTTATTTGGGTTGGGTATTGAGTTTTTAATTTTGAGAATTTTGCTTTTATATTTCAGGATGATAAATTTTTTATATATTTTGTTTTCGAATTTTTGGTTTTGGGTTCAGATACTTTGGCTAAAATATTTTTTATTTTTAGTTTTGTTTAGTTTAGTTTTAATTGGATGTCTCATTTTTGTATAGGAAATTCCTGGAATATTTTTTTATAATTGCGGAATAGGAATTGTTTAGAGCTTAGATTTAAATTTTATGAATTTCAAATGTTTATTATCAGATTTATGGTAAAAATTGAAGGATTTTTAAGTTACCAATTTTGTAATTAAGAATTTAAAAATGTTGAATTTGAAATTCTTTAATTTTAAAATCGGGTATATTCAATTTTAGGATCCAAAATTTGTGAATTTCAAATTTTCCGCATTTTGGATTTTCGGATTTATTTATTTTAGATTTCAGGTTTCTGGAAAATAATTTTGGAACTTTTTCTTTTTTCTTTTGGAGATTTTTGATGTAATATTCCTCCAAAATCTTATGATTTTTAGGATTTTTAATTTTTTTTTTAACTTTTGTATTTAAAAACGAAAAATGTTCAATTTCGGATTCTTTAATTTTCAATTATCAATTTGGGGAATTCGAGGTTAAGGATCTGAAATGTGTGAGTTCCAAATTTTTCAATTTTTTTTTTCTCATATCTGTGTCTTCGAATTTTGGGAATTTGGGAATTTTCCGTCCTTCAAACCTTTCAATGTTGAAATTTTTTATCTCTTCTTTTTCCACTTTTGGAATTTTTTTTATATAATATTTCTCCAAAATTTTATGGTTTTTACTCATTGGGATTTTCAAAAATAGGATGCTTGAGTTTTGGATTTCAGGTTCTCAGAAATTAAAACATTTAGATGATTAATTTTTGGACATTAAAATTTGAAATCTCTTTTTTTTTATTTCTGGATGTAATTAAAATGTTTATTTTTCAGATTTCAAATTGTTGGAAATAGAATTTTGAGGATGTGGCACATGATTTTTTTAATTTCAAATTCCGGGATATTAATTATTTTTAATTTTGATTTTGAGATTTCGAGATTGTCAATGACGGGATTTAAAGTTATTAATATGTGGATTGTAGATTTTGTTATTTAAAATTTTTGGTATTTTACGTTTCAGTTCTTCGTATTTTTTTTTTAATTTTATTAAGGTGCTTGGGCATATTTTTCTATTTAAAATTTGTGGATTATGAATGTTCTGATGTAATTTATTTGGGTTGTCAAATATTGAGTTTTTAATTTTGAGGATTTTGCTTTTATATTTCAGGATGATAAATTTCTTTATCTATTTTGTTTTCGAATTTTTAATTTTGGGTCTCAGATACTTTGGCTAAAATATTTTTAATTTTTAGTTTAGTTTAGTTTAGTTTTGATTGGATGTCTCATTTTTGGATGGGAAATTCCTGGAATTTTTTTTTTTTAATTTTGGGATAGGACTTGTTTGGAGTTTAGATTTTAATTTTATTAATTTCAGATGTTTGGTAAAAATTTTAAAATGATTTTTAGATTTCAAATTTTGTATTTAAGAAATTAAAAATGTTGAAATTCGGATTCTTTATTTTCAATTTTAAATTTGTGGATTTCGAGGTTTAGGATCTGAAATGTGTGAGTTTCAAATTTTTCATTTTTTTTCGCATATCTGTGTCTTTGAATTTTGGGATTTAGGAATTATCCGTACTTCAAATCTTTTAATGTTGAAATTTTTTACCTTTCCTTTTTCACTTTTGGAATTTTTTTATGTAATATTTACAAGAATTTTATGGTTTCTACTCATTGGTATTTTCAATAATAGGATGTCTGATTTTTGGATTTTCGGTTCTCACAAATTGAAACTTTTGGGTAATTAATTTGTCGACATTAAAATTCAAAATCTCTTTTTTATTTCTGGATGTAATTAAAATGTTTATTTTTCAGATTTCAAATTGTTGGATATAGAACTTTGAGAATGAGGCACATGAATTTTTGAATTTCAAATTCCTGGATTTATATTACTTTTAAATTTTGATTTTGAGATTTCGAGATTGTCAATGTCGGAATTTCAAGTTATTAATTTGGGGATTTCAGATTTTGTTATTTAAAAAAATTTTGGCATTTTGAATTTCAGTTCTACGTATTTATTTTTAAAAAAAATTTATTTAAGTTATTAGGTGCTTGGGCATATTTTTCAATTTTAAATTTGTGGATTATAAATGTTTTGATGTAATTTATGTAATTTTTGGACTGTCAGATATTGAGTTTTTAATTTTAAGTATTGTGCTTTTATATTTCAGAACGAAATTTTTTTTATCTATTTTGTTTTCGAATTTTCAGTTTTGGATTTCAGATACTTTGGTTATAATATTTTGGATTTTTAGTTTTGTTCAGTTTAGTTCTAATAGGATGTCACATTTTTGGGTAGGAAATTCCAGGATTTATTTTTTCTTAAGTTTACGATAGAAATTTTTTGGGGTTTAGATTTTAATTTTATGAATTTCAGGATCTATTTTTTAAAATTTCGCAATAGGAACTGCTTGGAGTTTATATTTTTATTTTATGAATTTCAGATGTTTGTTATCAGATTTATGATACACATTTTAGGATTTTTAAGTTACAAATTTTGTAGTTAAGAATTTAAAAATGTTGAATTTGAGATTCTTTAATTTTAAATTTGGGGATTTTGAATTTTAGGATCTAAAATGTGTGAGTTTCAAATTTTTCGCATTTTTGAATTTTCAGATTTTTAATTTATTTATTTTAGATTTCAGGTTTCTGGAAGATAATTTTGGAACTTTTCTTCTTTTACCTTTGAAGGTTTTTGATGTTATATTCCTCCAAAGTCTTATGGTTTTTACTCATACCTTCGCAGATCGACGAACTTTGCGTTGTGCTCTCCGAATATCTCACAGAATAATGATTAGACAACCCATTCTTCGCCGATTGCCCGAAGTAACCAGACGAAGGAAAGTCGCGTCCAAGTTCCGTTATCGGTTAACGCGTGATTGTTGTTTTTTTGCCGCTGAAGAGTTCATTTCACTATCTGGATAGTGAGTGAAGTGCCCTGCCTGCAAGTGGATAAAGGCTTTCATCCTCGGAAAGCCAAGCATTGGTTTTTGTTTTGTCGCTGCTTCGCCGACATTGGAGATTTCGCCGAGTCATCGTGCCAACAGTGACAGTGCGGGTAAGCTTTCACCGACGACTGTGTGTAGTGGTGTCGTAGGCACATTCCCACCACCAACGAGCTTTCAGCACGCTCCCGTTCATCTGCACTGGAGTGCGTTCATAGGTGAATAAGATTAAATATAGTGAGAGAAAATATTTAATAATTATAAGTTTTTTTTTTTTTTTTTGTTTTTGTGAATTATTTTATTGTGAAATATTGTTTAAAAAAATACTTAGAATATAAGTGAAAATTTAAAATGGCAGAGAGTGGGGGACCTTCGGATATGGAGGTCTCTGACTCTAGTTCCCTCCTAACGGATAAAAAAAAGTCACTCAAACGTGTTCCAAATACGGAAGATACTTCTTCTGGGGACGAGTCAGCTAACCCTACCAAGCCTCCCTCCAAAAAACTAGCAAATCTCCCATCTGCCCTTAACGATCCCACTCTACCTTCAACCTCGTCTTCTCCCTCTGTTCTTCCCGCTCCTTCTCAACCTTCGCCTTCCCACTCTCAATCCCCGTCCTCGCCTTCCCCCCCTGTTATTCCCACTCCCCGTGTAAAGGTCTATCCAGAAGATGCGCCCGGAACTGGTCCCTGGGTTGTTTTCTTCAGGCCTAAGCCAAATGGAAAGGCGTTGAGAGTCATGCAGATCGCGAAAGATCTGGCAAGGTATACCTCCGTTTCGGAAATTTCGAAGGTTAGACCAAACAAATTGCGAGTTGTCGTGAATGATCGAAAAGACGCAAACAAGATTGTTGTCGATCAGCATTTTACAATTGAGTATCGGGTCTACATACCCTCTCACATAGTCGAAATTGAGGGTGTGATAACCGAAACGGGCTTGACGTGCGAATACATTACGAGTGAAGGTACCGGCCGTTTTAAAAAACTGCCCTCGACGACTGTTAAGATCTTGGGTTGCCGCCAGCTCGGAACAGTCTCCCATGAAGGAGAAGAAAAGAAATTTACGCCGTCCAACTCGTTTCGAGTCACCTTCGCTGGTTCAGCTCTCCCTGACTACGTGATGGTAGATAAATTGAGGTTAGCCGTGCGACTTTTTATTCCAAAGCCAATGACTTGTCTAAAGTGCAAGTCAGTTGGTCACACGGCTGCTTATTGTGCCAATAAAGAACGATGTGCCACTTGCGGAGAACAACATGAGGGGAAATCCTGCAGTGCGACTGAGCATAAGTGTCCATATTGCGGGGGATCCCCACACGTGCTCTCAGCTTGTGAAACATACAAGGCTCGCTGGGAGAAACAGAAGCGCTCTTTGAGGGAACGCTCTAAACGCACTTTCGCAGAAATTTTGAAGGGCGCTTCTCCACTGGCTCAAGAACAACAACCAATCAATACACACAATGTCTTCGCTACGTTGCCAGTTGACGAAATGGAAGCGGATACAGCTAACGGGGGCACGCCGTTTATTTCTCAAGGGAATCCCCGGCGCAAAAATGTGACCACTCCCAAAGTTCAAGGACAAGTCCCTCCGGTGATACCCCCTGTTAGCTTGCCCAAAAAATCGAGTGCAGCGGATAAGCAAAATCAGGTCCCTCCTGGCCTCCGTGGTAATAGTTCACCTTCGAACGACCCAGCACTCGAGGGGACATCAAAAACCCCAACTGTCCCTGTTTTTCCGTCAAGTTCAACTTCCCAATCGGGATTTATAAAGTTGTCTGACCTTGTGGATCAAATCTTCACGTGTTTTAATGTTTCCGACTCCATCAGAACCATTGTCACCGCAATGCTTCCAGTACTAAAGACAATTTTGCAGCAATTGATGCAAACATGGCCCCTCCTTGCAATGATTATCTCTCTTGATGTCTAATTTAAATAGAGAGTTCGGAGATATCACTGTTTTACAGTGGAATTGTCGTAGTCTTATCCCTAAATTGGATACATTCAAATTTCTAATTCATAAACTCAATTGTGATGTTTTTGCTCTATCCGAAACCTGGCTCTCTTCTCAAAATGATCTCTCTTTCCACGATTTTAATATAATACGCTTGGACCGTGATGACAGATACGGAGGGGTACTATTGGGGATCAATAAGTGTCACTCATTTTTTAGAATTGACCTTCCACCTATTGGAGGGATCGAAGCTGTTGCTTGTCATGCAAACATCAGAGGCAAAGACCTCTGTATAGTCAGCTTGTATTGGCCTCCGAGAGCTGCGGTTAGCCGCAAGCAACTTGTTGACATGTGCTCACTCCTTCCTGAGCCACGATTAATCTTGGGAGACTTCAACTCTCACGGAACTGCCTGGGGGGAACCGTACGACGATAATCGTTCATCGTTGATATATGACCTTTGTAACAGCTTCAATATGACCGTTTTGAACACTGGGGAAACAACACGTGTACCTAAACCTCCTGCTAAACCAAGTGCTCTTGACCTCTCGCTTTGCTCGAATTCACTATCGTTAGATTGCAAGTGGAATGTAATCCAGGATCCCAACGGTAGTGACCACTTGCCAATCAAAATTTCTATCACCAATGGGTTGAATTCTTCTGAATCAATAAACATGGCATACGACCTCACAAGACACATTGACTGGAAAAAATATGCGGACGCGATTGCTCTAGCCATCAATTCCAGAGATGGTTTGCCTCCATTGGAGGAGTATAACTTCATTTCTCGTTTGATATATGACAGCGCGGTTCGCGCTCAAACGAAACCCATCCCAGGTTCCACTATTCGTCGAAGGCCTCCCAATCCATGGTGGGATGGCCAGTGTTCCAAGCTTTATGGAGATAAATCGAATGCATTTAAAGCTTTTCGGAAACGTGGAACCCCTGAAAATTTTCAGAAGTATTTGGACCTTGAAAATCAATTTAAAAACTTGATCAAAGGGAAAAAACGTGCTTATTGGCGAAATTTCGTGGGAGGTTTATCACGAGAAACGTCAATGAAAAAATTATGGAAAGTGGCTCGAAACATGAGAAATCGCTCTTCATCCAATGAAAGCGAAGAATATTCACATCGATGGATTTTTAATTTTGCACGAAAGGTTTGTCCCGATTTCGCTCCAGTGCAAAGAATTATTCGAGATATACCACAAGATAGGTGCGATCTTGATTCCGAGTTTTCGATGGTAGAATTCTCTCTTGCTCTCCTTTCATGTAACAATTCTGCTCCGGGATCGGATAGAATTAAGTTCAACTTGCTGAAAAATCTCCCTGATGTGGCGAAACATCGCTTGTTGAACTTATTCAATCGGTTTCTGGAGCATAATATTGTTCCAGATGATTGGGGTCAAGTACGAGTTATAGCTATTCAAAAACCCGGAAAACCCGCGTCCGACTTCAATTCGTACCGCCCAATAGCAATGCTGTCTTGTATACGGAAATTGTTGGAGAAAATGATCTTGTTTCGCCTCGATCGATGGGTTGAAACGAATGGCCTACTCTCAGATACACAATATGGGTTCCGCAGGGGCAAGGGGACGAATGATTGTCTTGCGTTGCTTTCTTCAGAAATTCAAATGGCTTACGCCGAAAAAAAACAAATGGCTTCAGTATTCTTGGACATAAAGGGGGCCTTTGATTCTGTTTCAATAGAGGTTTTGTCAGACAAATTACAATCTCGGGGTCTGCCGCCTCTATTGAATAATATGTTATATAACTTGCTTTGTGAGAAACATTTGAACTTTTCTCACGGAGATTCGGCAGTAAGTCGGGTCTCTTACATGGGACTCCCCCAGGGCTCATGTTTAAGCCCCCTTTTGTACAACTTCTACGTAAGCGACATTGACAATTGCCTTACACAAAATTGCAGCCTAAGACAACTTGCAGATGATGGAGTGGTGTCTGTCGTAGGATCAAACGAATCCGACCTGCAAGAATCCTTACAAGATACTTTGAACAATTTTTCAACCTGGGCCATTGGGCTAGGGATCGAATTCTCCACGGAGAAAACAGAGATGGTGGTTTTTTCTAGGAAGCATAAACCAGCAAAACCAAAGCTTCAACTTTTGGGTAAACCGATCACTCATGCTATGTCATTCAAGTATCTTGGGGTCTGGTTCGACTCTAAATGTACTTGGGGGGCCCATATTAGGTATCTGAGTAAAAAATGTCAACAAAGAATAAACTTTCTCCGTACAATTACCGGCACCTGGTGGGGAGCCCATCCCGAAGATCTTATAATGTTGTATCGAACAACTATTCTCTCAGTGATGGAGTATGGCAGTTTCTGTTTTCAATCAGCTGCCAAAACACACCTCATTAAACTCGAGCGAATTCAGTATCTTTGGCTCCGTATTGCGTTGGGATGTATGCCCTCAACGCATACCATGAGTCTCGAGGTTTTGGCAGGCCTACTCCCACTAAAAGATCGCTTCAATTTATTATCTCTTCGGTTCCTCATCCGGTGTAAGGTTATGAACCCATTGGTGATCGGAAATTTTGAGCAGCTGATCGAGCTAAATTTTCATTCTGGATTCATGAGCTCATATCATGAATTCGTCTCCATGCAGGTTGATCCTTCTTCGTATATTCCCAACCGTGTTTGTTTTCCTGACTACATCAATTCCTCTGTGCATTTTGATCTGTCCATGAAGCAGGATATCCATGGAACATCAGATTATCTTCGATCGAGGATCGTTCCAACGATCTTCGATGCAAAGTATGGGGATATCAATTGTGATAATATGTACTTTACTGATGGGTCCTCTATGAATGAGTCCACAGGATTTGGAGTGTTCAACGAAATTTTTAGCACCTCCCACAGTCTTCAGAATCCTTGCTCAGTGTATATTGCTGAATTGGCAGCGATACACTGGGCGCTGGACAGCGTCGCCTCACGACCTGTTGAACACTATTACATTGTAACGGATAGTCTTAGCTCTGTCGAAGCTATCCGTTCAGTGAGGCCGGAAAAGCACTCGCCGTACTTCCTTGAGAGAATACGAGAAATTTTGAGTGCTTTATCCAGACGCTGTTATGTCATTACCTTTGTCTGGGTCCCTTCACATTGCTCAATTCTGGGTAATGAGAGGGCTGACTCATTAGCAAAGGTAGGTGCAATTGAAGGCGATATTTATCAGCGTCAAATCGCCTTCAATGAATTTTATTCTTTAGTCCGCAAAAATACCATAGTTAACTGGCAACGCAAATGGAACGAAGATGAATTGGGCCGGTGGCTCCACTCGATTATCCCTAAGGTTAGCCTCAAACCATGGTTCAAAAGTCTGGACTTGAGCCGGGACTTTATTCGCACCTTCTCCCGACTCATGTCCAATCACTGTTCGTTAGATGCGCTACTCTTTCGTATTAATCTTGCCGACAACAATCTTTGTGTTTGTGGCCAAGGTTACCACGACATCGAGCACGTTGTTTGGTCGTGCGAGCTGTATCTTGTCGCCAGATCGAATTTAGTAGTCACCCTTCGGGCCCGAGGAAGGCAGCCCAATGTGCCGGTGAGAGACGTGTTGGCTCGGTTAGACCTTGATTACATGTCCCAAATATATGTATTCCTTAAAGCTATCGATCTTCGTGTGTGATTGTCCTTATACCCTTAGTTTTTCCTTTTCCTTTTCCTTTGTGAGAGATCGGATCCCTTCTTAAGAATTAGATGAAATGTAAATACATATTAGATATAAGATAGGTTTAAGAATTGAGTGTGATGAGTGTGATTGAGAGTGTGATTGAGAGTGTGAGTGTGATCATTGTCAACATATCCTCATATCCCCTCCTTTTCCTGAAGAAAATATGTCACCCTTCTAAACTCGAGTTGACCGCGAGTAATCGGTTTCCTATATTATTAACATTAGAATTAAGGAAAAATGTATATATACTAGTAACAATACAGTAAGGAGTTCGGCTCCTTTAAACCTATGTAACTGAGCCTGTAAAAATAAACGATTTAAATAAAAAATGATTAGACAAGCTCAAAGTGACGGTCAAGTTATTCCAACCGAAACGGATTTTATTCCGAAACATAACCAACGAAAAAAGATAGTGAACAATATGATTAATCGCTCTCAAATTGATAATTTTCCAGCTGCTCGCGTTGGCGGAAGCAGTTTAACATGTTTTAGTACCAGGCAGGCATCTCACATTACGAGTAAAACGTTGTCCAATTTATGCTCGCGTTAATTGATTTATAAAGATGAATTTTCATGACCTAGAACCAATGAAAAAAAAAACGTTAACCGGAACAATTCGTCATCCATCGGTGGATTTGTAGCTTGTGAAGCATGGCAGCTTTTTTCAGCGCTAATTTGACCGCGCAAAACGTAAGTGCTTTTGGGTAATCGTTACACACAGAGTCGGAAATCATATCGCGATAAGATGGCTTCTCACCCACCCCTCGACACAAACTGGGCGGCCTCCGAAACGTCTCAATATTTGTGGCTAACTAAAAAGGCTCGGCCTCTTATCGCGGAAAAATGTTAATCCTCACTAATTTGGGCACGAACGTGATTTAATCGAGCGGATGACCATGAACGTCTTCCAAAGTGATAACACGGCGCGCAGCCGATCCAAGGCCATCAATTCTTATGTTTCGCCTTAATTACAGCAAATTGCGCCACCGTTGTTCCAAAAATCGACCATTCCGATGGTAATGGGTGCTCCGTTACAAGTTAAAACAAATGGCCGATCCACCGGAGAGGCTTACATTTGTATGGTCTTTTAATCGACCATTCCCAGCCATTAACACAACGACGACAGCAACTGGAATAGCTTTTCATGCAAATCGATCCAACCCAACGGTTGGAATTCGTCCCCCCTCTTATTTTGTTTAGGATCCGCGATCAGCTGTTTCTAAACCAGTTCCCAAATTTAAAAAAAAATCGAAAAGGCAGAGATTATACACGAAACAAGACATCAGAACTATCATCTCAATAGCGCGGTCGGCGGGCCATTTGTCAATTCGTTGCAACCTTCCGCGATTCGGCGTGTGTGTGTGTGTGTGTATGCGAGAGCGATCGAAACCAAACGGCAGCGGCAGCGGTGATTACGAAAGGCCAATCCGATCGACTCGATACCCTCGGGCTAGATAACGAGAGAAAGAGATCAGCCGCGCGCTAACCCTAACTACGCACGACCACTACAGCAAAAAAACACAGAGAACCAGTCCATCTGGTTGAGATACATTGGTTCGATGGACGGTCGGTTGGTCGATCGGTTGGGTGGGGTTACATTGCCTCCGAAGATTGACGCGGGGCCCTTCGAAGCGGCCTCGGTGTGTTCAAAACGCAAGGCGACCCACTATCATCTACAGGCGGCAGTTTTGCATATTAGAGTACGCATAAATAAATTAGATGTCCGAAGAGAGCGGGTGGCCAAAGAGAAGTCTGTGTTATTTTCGGTTTTTCGGTTGCAGACTCCTCCTGGCAACGGATGACTGTTGTTTGATAAGTAAACGCTCTGGGGAGTCTTCATGGCGGCGCGCGTTCGGCTTGTGAAACGGGAGTTACGAAATGGTATCACAGTTGGCTGTGGACCGGTTGCTGACACAGAAAGGAAAATAAACAGATCGACCGATCGACAGTATGACAATTTTGGGCATTATCATAGCAGGCGTTGGAAAAATGAAATTCGGCTTACAGAATTTCATTATCCACGAGATGTTTTTTTTTTCGATTGTGTCACATTTGCTCGAAAGACAATTACCCGAATGACACCTACCCGAAAAACATTCACCCGAATTCCAATCACCCGAATGTAACAAATACCCGAATGCTACAGGTATCCGAATGGAACATATACACTAAATCTAATTCTATCCACATTTACCCGAATGTAATATTTGCAGCTCAATTTTATTAGCAGATATTTTCATTTTCACTTTTGCTAAGCGTTATTAAAATGATCACATATGTACTGGTATTCAAAAGATCGTATAGAGCAATTCCAGGCCAAATCGACAAAAAAACAAATTTTGACCCGGAACCTACCTAAAATCACAATTTTCATTGTCATATGACCAGTTTTTTTTAAAAGGTAGTATTCAAAATTTTATTAATTTTCTTACTATAAATAAAATCGCTACAAAATAAAGCGCGGTCGTCGTGAACAGTCGTAAACGGTCGTAAATGTTCGTATTCTTGACGTAAACACAAACATAGTGAGAGAGTGAGCAGTGAGCAGCTGCGATGCGTTTTTTGTGTGAGAGAGTGTGTGCGTCTGCGTGTGTTCGTTTGCGTGTACATTTGCGTGTATGTGTTTGTGTGTGCGTGTGTGTGTGTGTTTGCATGTACGTGTGCGTGTGCGTTTGCGGGAGTGTGTGTTTTGGTTAGTTGATTGGTTGATGTAATCAAAAACAGTGTGAGAGAGTGAGCAGTCAGCAGCTGCGATGCGTTTTTTTGTGTGTGAGACTGTGCGCGTCTGCGTGTGTACATGTGTTCATTTGTGCGTGCATGTGCGTGTATGTGTTTGTGTGTGCGTTTTTTTAGAGCAGCGAGTAGAGAGTAGAGAGAGTGGAAAGGAGAGAGTAGAAAGGAGAGAGTAGAGAGTAAGAAGAGTAGAATGAGTAGAAAGTAGAGAGAATAGAGAGTAGAGAGAGTAGAAAATAGAGAGAGTAGAGAGAGTAGAGAGATTAGAGAGTAGGGAGAGTAGAGAGAGCACAGAGTAGAGAGTAGAGAGTAGAAAGTGAAGAGAGTAGAGAGAGTGGAGAGTAGAGAGAGTAGAGAGTAGAGAGTAGAGAGTAGAGAGAGTAGGGAGTAGAGAGTAGAGAGTAGAGAGTATAGAGAGTAGAGAGAGTAGAGAGTAGGGAGAGTATGAGGAGTGAAGAGAGAGTAGAGAGAGTGGAGAGAGTAGAGAGTAAGGAGAGTAGAATGAGTAGAAAGTAGAGAGAGTAGAAAATAGGGAGAGTAGAGAGATGAGAGAGTAGGGAGAGTAGAGAGAGCACAGAGTAGAGAGTAGAGATAGTAGAACTTGAGCTTGAGCTTGGGTAGACTGTACAATTCGTAGTTGCTCTCCGTGATTGACCTGATAGTAGAGAGTAGAGATAGTAGAGAGTAGAAAGTAAAGAGAGTAGAGAGAGTAAAGAGTAGAGAGAGTAGAGAGTAGAGAGTAGAGAGTAGAGAGAGTAGAGAGTAGAGAGTAGAGAGTAGAGAGTAGAGAGTAGAGAGAGTAGGGAGAGTATGAGGAGTGAAGAGAGAGTAGAGAGAGTGGAGAGAGTAGAGAGTAAGGAGAGTAGAATGAGTAGAAAGTAGAGAGAATAGATAGTAGAGAGAGTAGAAAATAGAGAGAGTAGAGAGAGTAGAGAGATGAGAGAGTAGGGAGAGTAGAGAGAGCACAGAGTAGAGAGTAGAGATAGTAGAGAGTAGAAAGTAAAGAGAGTAAAGAGAGTAAAGAGTTGAGAGAGTAGAGAGTAGAGAGTAGAGAGAGTAGAGAGAGTAGAGAGTAGAGAGAGTAGAGAGTAGAGAGAGTAGAGAGTAGAGAGTAGAGAGTAGAGAATAGAGATAGTAAAGAGTAGAGAGAGTAGAAAGTAGGGAGGGTAGGAAGAGTAGAGAGTAGAGAGTAGAGGGTAGGAAGAGTAGAGAGTGGAGAGTAGAGAGTAGGGAGTAGAGAGTAGAAAGTAGGGAGTAGAGAGTAGAGAGTAGAGAGTAGAGAGAGAGTAGAGAGAGAGTGGAGAGTAGAGAGAGAGTAGAGGGAGAGTAGAGAGTAGAGAGAGTACTAAGTAGAGAGTAGAGATAAGAGAATAGAGAGAGTAGAGAGTAGGTAGAGTAGAGAGTAGAGAGTAGGAAGAGTAGAGAGTAGAGAGAGTAGAAAGTAGAGAGTAGAGAGAGTAGAGAAAGTACAGAGTAGAGAGTAGAGATAGTAGAGAGTAGAGAGTAGAGAGTGTAGAGAGTAGAGAGTAGAGAGAGTAGAAAGTAGAGAGTAGAGAGAGTAGAGAGAGTACAGAGTAGAGAGTAGAGATAGTAGAGATAGTAGAGAATAGAGAGAGTAGAGAGTAGAGAGAGTAAAGAGTAGAGATAGTAGAAAGTAGAGAGTGGAGAGAGTAGAGAGTAGAGAGAGTGAAGAGTAGAGAGAGTAGAGAGTAGAGACGGTACAGAGTAGAGTGTAGAGATAGTAGAGAGTAGGGAGAGTAGAGAGAGTAGAGAGAGTAGAAAGTAGATAGAGTAGACAGTAGATAGAGTAGATAGAGTAGATAGAGTAGAGAGAGTAGAGAGTAGAGAGTAGATAATAGAGAGAGTAGAGAGTAAAGAGATTAGAGAAAGTAGAGAGTAGAAAGAGTAGAGAGTAGTGAGAGTGGAGAGAAAGTGGAAAGTTTAAAATAAAGAGCAGAGAGTAGAGAGAAGAGAGAACAAAGTATAGAGTAGATAATAGGAAATGAAGAGTAGAGAGTTGAAATTCAAAGTCAAAATTGGAAGAGCAACAATTGATCGCAGAGAAAGAGTAGATGTTCGAGACTTAGAGATATTTGGACTAAAAAAGAAACATTGAATAAAAGAAAAGAAAATAAGTTGCGAGAGTCTGTTTGAGTGCAACAGCAAAGCTATTCCAATGACTTTGCCGTAAACTTATTAAAACATAGAATTGGGCCGCTAGTTCTCTAAAAAAATCGTAACTTAAAACTCAGGTGACGTTTGACAGATTTGTTGGAAAATCAATGAACAATTTAGGAAAAATAACAATTTGAATGCACCGTTAAAAAATTTTACTCAAAAATTGAATTTAACATTAAAAAAAATTTTTTTTAACGTATAGTGGTGCCGTGTTGGACTCACCAAAATGGAGATATGAATTTTCGAAAATTTATGAAATTTCATCTTTTGTGGAATTTTAGATAAGTGATTTGAAAAACAGAATCTACATGCGATTCAACATGAAAAACTATACATAACGTTTTATTCTAGGACTAACCACTCTTTCTTCAATTGCAATTAATGATATATTTCAAAGTAAAAACTAACCGGACAAACGAAATGTACTAGGCGAACGAATGCCGTTCGATGACCTAACTAAAGGATCGTCTCCTATGTTTCAAACTATCCTGGCAATCGGTGGAACACAGGTTTACTTGCGAGAGACCACCACTTCCGACGGCGTGTCAACGGTCGACTCAGATTCCTCATCCTCGTTAGATGTAGGCTCCGTCCCCATTACAATGACCCCAGAATAAATTTCATTCTGAAAAAAATAAATTTACAATAATAATTGCACTGCGGTGGCGTTAATACGTAACTATTGGTTTTATTTACCAATCTTTTCCCATGTTAAAATTACCTGCTTCATTTTCGAAATATTCCAAAGCCCATGTTTATTCCTGAATAATCTCCTAGCCTTAAAAAGAGCAATACGGAATCATGTTTTAATTGTTTTAACCCTTTTTATCATCAGGAGATTCGACAAAACCAATAAACTGATCTGTCAGATTTGTTCCTCTTTATTCGGGGAAAAGTTACATCCGGGTAAAACCATTTTTTTAGAGGAACAAAACTGTAAATGGAAATGAAAAACGTTGAGCCCCGAATTGTTCTTGCTATGCATTCCTTTCGGCCCGCGTCAAGAGCATTTGCACAACATCAGTGTCGATCCCCGCTCCCAAAGTTATTTACTGTATAAAAAGAAAATAGTCATAAATTCGACTAAAAATTTGTTATTTTCTGCATTTTTTTGGATTTTGGATTTTCTAAATTTTTAATATTCTGAATTTTCAATATTTTGAACTTTGAGCTTTAGAATTTTTAAAATTATTTGAATTTTATTAAAAAATATGAAGTTTATGAAATTTCAATGCTATGATTTTAGTTTTTAGTTTTAAGTTCTTTTTTAAGAATGAGTTTCCGCATTTCTGAATTTAAAATGCACTGAATTGTGCGTTAAATTGATTTTTTCAGATTTTCCCTATTTTTTCATTTTTAAATTTTGGGAATAATTCATTTTCATTTTTGGATTTTATTTAGAATTTGAAATTGTTTAATTTTTAATTTTTTGGGTTTGAATGTTTGTATTTAAAAGGATTTTTCTTTGATTTCAAATTATTGGAAATAGAATTTGGAGAATTTGGGCAAAGGAATTATTAAATTTCAAATTCCTGTCTAAAATTTTCAGATTTTGAGACAGCTAATGTTTGGGTTTAAAGTTGTTAATGTGTGGATGTCAGATTTTGTTATTTATTTTTTTGGAATTTTGGATTTCAGGTTTTCGCTTTTATTTTTGTTCTTATATTTAAGTTATTAGGTTATTGGACATATTTTTGAATTTATATTTCTGGATTGTGATTTATTTGGATTGTCAGATATTGAGTTGTTGATTTTGGGGATTGTGCTTTTATATTTTGGGATGACAAATTTTTCATCTATTTTGTTTTCCAATTTTTACAATTTTCAGATATTGAGTTTTTAATTTTGGGGATTGTGCTTTTATATTTTGGGATGAAAAATTTTTCATCTATTTTGTTTTCCAATTTTTAGTTATAGGTTTCAGATATTTTGGTAATAATATATTTAGTTTTTTGTCACATTTTTGGATCGGAGATTCCTTGATTATTTTTCTTAATTTTTTAAATAGGAATTGTGTCAAAATTATAAGGTTTTTAAATTTAAAATTTGGTATTTAAGAATGAACAAAAGGTTCAGATTCTTTAATTTTAAATTTGAGAATTTTGAATTTTAGAATTTTAAATTTTTGGATTTTCGGATTTTGAATAGATTTTAGATTTTAGGAAAATAATTCATCAGATTTTAAGTTTAGCTATTTCATGATATTGAATTCAATTTTTCATCATTTTTTTAACAGTGTATTTAACATGTTATTATTTCATTGCCATTCCAATAATATTGTCGAATATCATATTCAAATCGCACCTCTGAATTTGAAGATTTTTTCTGATAAAAGCCAATGGTTTTTGGAAATATTTTGAATTTCAATTCAATTCATTTATGTGATCAAAATTTCAATTTTGATCACATAAATTACATTTATATTTCATAGTTATCCACCTGAACTTAAAATATACAAAATTTATGAATCCATAAAAATTAAAAATTTATAATTTAGTATCCGGAAATCTAAAATTCCATACTTAAATCTTGAAATCTGAATCTGAAATCTAAACATATCTAAACATAACATGTAACAAAAAATTTAAGCCCCAAAATTTTGAATCTGAAGAATGAATTTCAAGAGCTGAAATATAAAAATTTAAAATCCTCAAATTCAAACATTTTAAATCCAAATATCCAAGCATTTAAAAGCTCAAAATTTGAAATCTGAATTCGCAAAATTCGAAATCCAAAAATCTAAAATCCCAAATTGAATCTAACTTCTAATTTTGGTATTTTTGTCTTAGAGTAGAATCCTTAGATTTAAAATCTGAAGAATTAATTTCCAAATATCTGAAAATCAAACATTTTAAATCTGAAATTAAGATTTTCTAAGCCCGAAAATTTTAGATCTCAAATTTAATGTTTTAAAATCCAAAACAATGACATACAAATATTAAAAAAAAAATAATTGGAAATTGAAAATTTAAAATTTTGAAATCCTTAAATTCAAAATCATGTCCTAGAAATCTGAAATCCAAAAATCCAAAACCAAAATTTAAAGAAAAAAGAAAAAATAGAAAATCCGAAAATATTATTTAAGATAATTGTTTTCTTTTTTTGCTTAATTGAAAATAAAAATCCAAAATCCAAAACAAAAATTTTAAAAATGTTAAACCCCAAAACTTGGAAACCCAATTTTTAGATAATTGAATCAAAATTGATTCAATTTTGAATCGAAAATCTCAAAATCTGATTAAAAAAATCTAGAATACAAAATTCAAAAACCTAGAATTTTACAATCTGAAATTCAAACATTTAAAATCCAAAGAATCTAAAATCCAAAATCCAGAAAATTTGATATGAAAAAATCAGAAAATGTAAATCCAATTACTAGAAGTTCAAAATGTATTAAATTCAAATCCAAAAATTTAATCCTAAATTTTGACATTCGAAGAATTGATTTTCAAAAATCTGAAATGAAAATTGAAAATCTTGAAATTCAAACATTTTAAAATCGAATATCTAAAAATATGAAATTCCGAAATTTAGAATCTGACGAACCTAAAATCTAATGAAGCATTTTTCAAAAACCTGAAATCAAGACATCAAAAATCCAAACCATAAAATATTAAAAATCCGAAAATCTACAATCTCAAAATTCTAAATCTGAGATTGGTACAAAAATTGGAAATCTTGAATAAGAAAATCAAATCCAAAAATTAAAGTTCCAAATATTAACGCTTTCTGGTCGTAGTCTGCTCTCAGCCACCACATCCAGGAATCATACTAAAAACCTTATCCAAGCATATGTAATAGTTAACACTTTTTAAACGAATTTTAATATCTAGTGAACTTGTTCACGAATTAGAACGCAGTTTAGATAAGACAATATATAACGATAATCGGTGTAAACAAATGATTATTAACGTGAAAAAATAAGAAGATATCTTTCAATGGAAATTAATCAAAGAACTAAAAATATAAAATCCCAAACTTTAAAAACTGAAATGAAATGATTTCCAAAAATATAAAATCCAAAATTTTAAAATCTGAAATACAGACTTTCCATATTAAAAGATCAGAAATCCGTAAATTGAAAATTCCAAATTTCAATAATATATGGCATCCGATAATTCGAAAAAAAATGACTTAAGATTGATTTTTTTTACTAAAAAACTGAAATCCGAAAATAAATAAAGAAATTGAAAACTAAAAATATGCTAAAAATTGAAATTAAAAAAAAATAAATCTGAAAATTTAAAATCGCAAAAATTTTAAACCTGAAGAATTGATTTTTAAAAATCCAGAATCTGAAAATATTAAATAAAAATTTTAAAAAATCCAAACATCCGAAAATTTAGAATTTGGATATCTAAAATTCAAACATTAAACAAAATAATGTTCCGAAAAAATTACAATCCAACGATTCAAAAGATCAGAGTTCGAAAATTCAAAAAAATCATATAAAAAAAATTAAATCTAAAAACTTAAAATTATACATCTAAAAATCCTAAATCTCAAAATTTGGAATCCGAAAATTCGTAACTTAAAAAAATGAGAAATCTGAGGCCCAAAATTAAAAATTTCAATTCAGGATTCAGAAAAAATCAAAATGAAAATCAAAAATCAAACATTTAGAATATAAAATTCAGAAAATTTCAAATCTGAAAATTTGAAATCCCAAATTCTGACATCTGAAAAATTTATTTTCAAAAATCTGAATTTCCAATTTGATAAAAAAAATTGAAATCGCTAAATTTGAAATCGGATAAATTATTTTCCAAAAACCTAAAATCTGTTAAAATTCCGGAAATCCAAAAATTTGAATAAATTGAAATTCACGCATTTTAGATTCTAAAATTCAAAATCCCCAAATATTTTTTTTATGTTCCTAACCAAAAATTTTTTAAGTTTCTATTCCTAACAACCCTAAAATTTTCACCACAAATCTGAGAGCAAATATTTGAAATTCATAAATTTAAAATTTAGGCTCAATTTTTTTAACATTTTTTGGTTTTCAGGTTTTTGATCAGTGGATAAATCCACTTTCTTTTGAATTTCAGATTTGAAAATTTTGGATCTTAGTTCTTCTGGATTCCCTTTTTTAAGTTTTGGGATTATAAATTGTAAAAAAATATTTTGATTTGAGGATTTAAAATTTTCAGAAGTCAATTCTTCAGATTTTAATTTTTGGATTTCTTCTTCTTCAATGGCACTAACGTTCCTAGAGGAACTTCGCCGTCTCAACGTAGTATTACTTGCGTCATTTTTATTAGTACTTAGTTGAGATTTCAAATAACACGCCTTGAATGCATTCTGAGTGGCAAGCTCTAGAATACGCGTGATCACAGTGCAAGTCGGAGGAAATTTCTTTGACGAAAAATTCCCCCGACCAGAACGGGAATCGAACCCGAACACCCGGCATGTTAGTTATGACGCTAACCACTCGGCCACGGGAGCATTTTTGGATTTAGATTTGCGGATTTTTTATTTCAATTTGGCAAAAAAAAAATCAATCAAACTTTTGATTGATAGATTTTTGGATTTTGAATTTGAAGTTTCCGGGAAATATATTTAGAGATTTAAATTTGTGGAATATAATTTATCGAGTTTAAGATTTATAAATTTTTAATTTCGATATTGCCAATTTTTGTATTTTTGATTTCAAATGTTCAGATTCACATTTTAAGTATTGAATTTCAGATTTCAAGATACTAAATTATTAATTTCAATGTTTTATTTTTTGTTTATTTCAAAATTCAGGTGGAAATTGAAATGAAACAAAAATATAATTGATGTAATTTCAGAAAAATAAAAAACTTTTGGATTCAAATTCATAATTTTGTGGATATTAAATTATATAGAACAATTTCACGCCAAACGCTAAACAAACTTTGTATATATGCTGATAGCTAGCTAAAATCACAATTTTCATCATCAGATGTTCCATTTTATTTGCCACAATATCTCGCATTGGTCTTTTTCAGAAAAAAAAAACAGTTACTTTAAATCCAGACGTGTGGTTCAAATATAGTGTTCGACAATATTGCTGGAATGTCAACGTGAAATAACATGTTAAATACACTGTTGAGAAAACTTGCTGCGTTATTGAATTCAATTTTAAAAATTTCTATCTCGAAACCCTAGATATGTTTTTTATGTATTTCTATTAGAATTCAACTTAACGAAGTTTGACGTATTTTGAATTTTGTATTTCCAAAGCGTATTGAAATTGCGCGAAACTATTTTATTTAATAAAAAACAGGAAGTGGGTTATATCTATGGTATAACCGCAAGGGTGACGTAGGACTATCGTTGATTTAGAGATCATTTGTATGAAGTTGAATCTAAATTTATTCTGAATGAATGAATATTTGGAGAACTTCGAAAACGAGAGCGTTACGTTGGAGGCACAAGGTTTTATGCATCCAATATTGGATACGGAAATATCCTACTGATGGGGAAGAATAATCTTCAGAAGCTATCCTGTTGATTGCGATTGATTGAAAAATCACAAAACCTAATGTATTTGGTCACAGTGTTACATGGATAGAAAACATTCAATTAAACTCTTTCATATGAATGTAATTTTAAATTCCCAGAGGAACTGGCAGATTATTTTCAGTAACGATTAGATATTTCCACATTTTCCTCGATACTGGAAGCCCACCAGTGGTTAATGCTAACTCGATAACCATCTGTTAATAGCACTTGATTGAAACATATTTGGTCACAGTGTTACATGGATAGAAAACATTCAAATAAACTCTTTCACATGAATGTATTTTTAAATTCCTAGAGGAACTGGCAGATTATTTTCCGGATCTTTCTCGATCCAAACGGAAAGAATTCCTTGCGTGTATGTGTGTGTGTGTGTGTGTGTAGCGGCTGCTTCGAGATCTTCCCGGGGAACCGTTTGTAGCATCACTCTCCTCCTGATGGATTCCCTTCTGGCCTAAGGTGCACAAACAGGCTCTTGGTGACACCGTTCATCCGCGCTTTCATGATAAATGAAGAGCTTCACCACAACAGCGACAACATGCTCCAATCGCTGTTCAATTAGAACTGAGTGGATTTCCGAGCGGCGCTCGCTTATATACCGATTGGTGATTTCAATAGCCTATTTTGAAAGCAATTTTAAGACTATTGAAACAAGTTTTTGGATCAGAAAGTAACAAGTATATAACGCGTAGACATTTTATCTTTCGAATTAAGTGTTTATCATACCATTTCGTTCAGTTGTTTAGGAGCTATTAACACTCAAAATCTCGGTCTCCGGCGTAACGCTTTCGTTTTCGAAACTTTGATTTTACACCCCGGTATAGAAATGAAAGACGTAGTCCTACGTCAAAATCAAATCAAACAAATAAAAGAAATTATATATGCATTTTTTGATTGTAACATGTTTTGGCATTTCAATTTATTACATAGAATGAGCTTAAAAAACCAAAAATGTGCTACTTCTAAATACTGGTATAGCTTATTATAATATATATGGTATGGCAATAAAAGATCAATATGAGCAAGCGAAACAAGAGACACATCGCAAATGAGCACGCATTGAAGCTTTTCGCATACTTTGCCACATACACGGCCCAAACCGAGAAAGATGTAGATTCACGTTTATGTTCTCCTTTTTACTCTTAGTAAACACTTTCCAACTTCATTTTATAATTAGGTGTAATATTTTCACGCATTTATGCAACAGCACCAGTAGCTAGTTCTATCCTTTGCTGATAAGCCACTTCCTAGGTGTCGGAATTTTGTATTCGATTCGGTCAAGTGCATAATTCGGTTTGCTTAGTGTTTGTTCATCATTTGGTTTCACAGGCAACTGACAGTTACGATGATATTGGAAGTTTAATTTCGAGAATTTAAAATTCATCTTGTTAAAATTAGAGACGAACGGTTTTCAGATGATTTCCGGAAAAAAGATGCCAGAGTAAGGCTCCCATTGATCTAATCAATTAATCATTCGACTCCATACCTCCGCAATGTGCATGGAGACGGATGGCACTTGCTGGCGCTAAAAATAAGCAAAGCTAGTCAGTCGTCCAAGGGTGAGGGATCCGGGAAATCGAATTTCCCGAGCGTTCGGTGTGCGAAAATTATAAACCCCTCCCCACCCAGCACCAAAGTACCCTTTTCGATGATGTTCAAGTGCATCTGCAACACGCGGGTCCGGCAAAGTTGCCAGACGGCGACGGCCAATCGACTGTGCGACGGAGTGGTACTGCTAGAAGAGAACAAATGTCGACTACGCTTTCACAACGAAATGCCATTAACCTTCCCGAAGCGGGAGGAGTCTCGTAGACAATGTTCCTGTTATTTTTTTTTGGTTCTGTTCGACTTTTCCCTGGAAGCTGCTGATGGGAACACAACACGAGCATCGCAATTTACTTACGCTCCGTACGAAGCGGTCTCTCTGGAGCGGACGGAGGAAGCTGGACGCATACACACAGACACACACAGGGAGCGAGACTGATGGCCACACGTGCCCAGACGGACGGTTATTCCCCCGCGACACTGGTGGCGCGGGGGAATGACTTTATGGCGCTCGGTTTTTCTCTGGCAGACAGACGATGGGCGATGGGAGAATTTTCTTCAGTTTGACACGCTGGGTTGAAAACGTTGCAGATTGCACAAGTCCGGGTCTTCCCCTGTGCGGTAGAGGAATGGGACGAAGATTCGCTTATGCACATCTTATGGAAGGAACACAGGTAGCCTTCCTCCCCCAACTTTTTCTCTGTCTGCTCTTTCTCTGTGCGTGGGAGAAGGATGAGAGCCAAATGCTATGAATTTGAAGTGTTTTGTCGGATGGAATTTCTCAGCGCAGAACTTGGAGAGTACAACGGGAAAATGGTTCGGGTGAGCAAAGTAATAAAGAAAAGTAGTGAACTCGAATATGTACTTCTTGACTTTCCGCTGGGGAAGATGGGGAAAGTTTGCACACGCAAGAATGCTGTGTCTGGGGTGTTGTGTTGTGCCACAGGTTATTTTTTTTTTTGCTGGAAATTTTAATACAACAAGATGCGAGCACTTGAGTCTTGAATCTCGATATGGTCGTTCTTGCACTCTCAGAAATTCAAGTCACGATCTTTGTAATTTTTTGTCCTAGAGAGTTGAGGTAAAATTACTGAATTCCGTGACTACAAACTTAGATTTGAGCATATGAGAGGCCTGAAAACTCTGGGGACTTTACAGTTATCAATTTTGGAAACTGTGATAAACCCAGAGATTCCGAAGGAACTGACTCTGTTTATTCCTAAACCGTATAACTTGTAGAGTTTCCGTGCTTATATTCCCAAAAAAACGTGATGCCTCTGAATCTCCCAATTTGCAAAGTCTGCACTGAACCGTGAAAACGGAGTGACTGAAATAGGATTTGGGAAAAAATTAGAACATTGGATTTTTTTTTTACATAGGGCTACGTCTTTTATTGAGGGTGGCCAATAAGTAAACTACAATGTCGAGTTTTATGAGTGACGTTATTTTAACGATATTTGATCATTTGAATAGCAATCGGATAGGATGTGCGTTCCTGTAAACTTTCTGCAGCTAAGCGGTTCAGTCGCGCCTAGATCCTTTGCTCGAAATGCAAATGCAGTGCCTGCTACTCGAAGCTCAACTCCTTTGCAGCTAGTATAAAAAGTTTATTGTAAAAACATGTAATTTTCCAATGACTATTATAAAAAAAAGTAAAATTCAATCATGAACCAATTCAGTTGTTCTCACTAATCTTGGTATACCCATGGATTCCAAATTGTTCTGCAATTATTTTGCCGCGAATCTGGGCTCTCCAGATAGAATAAAAATACCGTCCATAAACAAATAAATTCATCAGCTATTGTTTGCGATCCACCAGCATGGAATTTCTGCGCGGTAGTTCTCCGTAATAAAATGGATTAAAAACAGAACAGGTTCCTCCGAATGATCCTGGATAAATGGCACAGGAGTGCAAAACTGCTACACTTTGAAAAAAATTTCACTATTGAAGAAGTGAAAGAAGTTTCTCTCAAAAGAGTTTTATTCATTTATGTTTCACTAGTTACATCGAATTCTTTGTGAACAATTTTGAACGAACGAAAAAAATATATAATCCCATATGGACGAAGATGAAAAGCGTCAATGAATATGCAAATAAAACGGTGTAAATGCCTAGAAACTGTTCAATAGAATTGAATTTGAAGTGAAAATTGTATCACAGTCGCTCCGGCCAGCGAGCAGTCAACAACCTTTCTCAAGGCTAAGATGGAGGATCTTCGGAGCCAAAATGATTGCTCATTTCCTTTCTCGAAAATATTTCGCAGATTCGCACACCAATTTAATCTATTTTTTTCATGATGTTGTTTGGTTGGCTTTAAACTACGGTACTCCAGCCATTGAACAGTTGAAATTGTTGGAAGCATTCACATTTTTCCATACATTTGTTTCTGTCAGGCACAATTCAGTTGTTTCTCCGCTACTTTGTGGATCGATCACACTGCTTAGTGCGTTGTGCATCAGATTATAACTTTTTTTGTGCTTTGCTTGCAGAGCCGAATAGAAAATTGTGGGAAAATTGATCGTCGAACGATTTTAGTCGAAACGAAAAAAAGATTACTGGAAAAGAATCAAAATTTACCTGAGCGATGAGCGAAATGTGTAGAATCAAACGGGGATTATTTCGAATAGAGTTATTTTGTAGCTTTCTCGAAATATAATTTTCAACGGAAAAAAAAAAAACCGAAAAAATTCAAGGTTTAGATCAATGAAATTCATTTATTCGTATTTATTCTAGATACAAAATCCAAGCGCAAAACACCATCGGAGTGTCAATGCTGTTTGGGATGAAAAAATTGCATTCAGAACAAAATTGCACGGTGGCGGCACCGCGTCGATTTTCATGCCGTCTTGTGATGAGCGCTTCTGTATTTTTGCATCACACGCACACATTGTTGTTTTTAAGCGTTGCCAAAGGTAGATTGAAGTGATTAACAAACGTGGAATGCTGGTCCTGATGGAATACGGTATAACCGCCTGTCTCAAGTGCGAGAAAGTCCGCCACGGTAGCATGGGAAAACAAATTGCGACATACGGTCATCTTGTGTAACGTTCTCGCGAGGGCAAGAATGAACCATGAAACAATCATTTTACACTGTTTCTACAAAACACGCAAACCATCGGCCGTCGAAGCCACCAAAACTTTCTACGGATAAGTTATCTATAAAACAAGAAGTGGGTTATATCTGTGATATAACCGCAAGATGGACGTAGGACTATCGTTGGAATGGTAACCATCTGTTTGAAGTTGCATCTGAATCAATTATCAGTGATGTTCTATTCTTGTTTTTTTGCATTGCTCCCGGGCCAAAAGTGGCGTCAAAGTACAACTCATTGCGAGTCGGATGGGAAGGCGGAATTTGCCTGCAGTGAGAGCTGTATTTTTCGGCTGAAAATTGAAGGTGAATTCGTTAGATTCTCGGATTTTTGTATCTACAGATTTTTTTACATACTGTTCCAATTTTACGGTCATTGCATCTCTAACTCAATATACAGCCATTCCATGGCCAAACAGATATGGTGGTTCTCAGATATCGGAACCAAGGGCACTATATTTTTTTTAATTTTTCCTTGAAAGCTGGGGTTTTTTTACATATCATATCAAAAATTCAGAGTGGCGTTATATTTTGTTCTTGGGTTATGATTTTTTCAAAATTAACCGATGAACCGAAAAATCTATTTTTACCCCTTTTTTCCACCACAAAAATCATAACATTTGAACTACTGGCCGATTCAGATTATCAACATATCAAATTAATACCAATGAGCTCTTTTTGTTTAAAAATATTACAGTTGGAAAAAATCGAATTTTGTCTGCGTGATTATTGATTGTAACTGTTCTTCATAGTTTACATGGTTTTGGGATCAAGGGCATCATATTTTTTTATATATTTTTTTTATTGAAAGCTCAGGTTTCCCGAATATCAGAGAGGGTTTTATTTCGTTTTTGAGTAAATATTTTTCAGAGCTAACAATTTTTTTACTTTTCGTTCAATATTTCTATGCGACTAGAGTCCCATTTTACGCAAGTGTGGTATTTTTTCGAAGAAGGCCAACTCATTGTCAACAAGTTGGTATATCGATCATCAAAATCGGCTCAGTAGTTCATAAGTTACGATTTTTTTTCAAAGTAATTTTTGGAAAAAAGGGAAAAACTGGTTCTTTGGACAATCGGTTAATTTTAGAAAATCATAACTCAAGAACGAAATATAACACTGCTCTGAATTTTGAATATGTTATGCGGAAATCCTTCAGTTTTCAAGAAAAAAAAATAAAAATATGCAGCGTCCTTGATCCCGAGACCATGTAAAGTATGAAAAACAAATACAATCAATAATTACAAAAACGAAATCCAATTTTTTTTCATAAGTATTGTATTTTTTCAGATAAAACTAGCTAATTGGTTTCAATTTTGATACATTGATGATCGGAATCGGTACAGTAGTTCAAAAGTTATGCATTTTTGAAAAATGTCATATTCGGAAAAAAGGGAAAAAAATATTTTTTGGACCACTCCACCCACAATGGGCGCCCTATTAAAATTTTTTTTAAAAAAATTCGGGTTTAATATTTTGCGATGAGGAACAAACCTACCGCTTTTCACGGAAATCTGAGAACCACTATATCGGTTTGGCTAGAAATGGCTGTTTAGTTTTGCGTTTTTACACCTTTTTAATTCTCGAATTGAAACATTGAATTTTCACAATTTTTTATCTCGCTCTTTGGTTTTCGAGTTTTTAAAGTTCTGATTTTTAGACATTGTATCATCGGATTATTGTATCGTTTGTATTTCTGTATCTTTTGATGTCAAAATTTCTTTATCTTAGAATTTCTCTATTACAGATCTGTAATTTTGTATTGTATTTTGTTCTCATTTTTTCTCAATTCTCAGTTGTATCTTTAATATTTTCGGCTTTAAGAAATTCACAATTTTTGTTTTTTTTTCGCATTCGTGAACGTAAACACATGGGTCTTCCAAGCAACCCTGCATGCTTGAGATAATCCAAAAAGTATTAGACTACTTTTTGGCAAGGGACAACAAAATTTTTTTCGATTTTTTACAAAACATTATGAAACCTACAAAATTCTGGCCAAAGGATGAAATGTGCGAAATTATTCAGATTTTCGTAAAAATATACCAAAGCGTTAAAAAAAATTTCGCTGAAAAAAAAAATTTAAAAATGAAAAATTCATTTCTCTCAAAAACGTACGAATTACAGAAAAAAGAAAAAAAATGCAGCTAATCCTTATTTTGTTTAAAGTCATAATAGCGATATAGTGTATTCGCCAAGTTTTTTTTTCAAAATATGAAAATTCGTCGAAGTTTATAGTTTAGCCTCTTATAGTTTCTGAATTTGAGGAATTGTTGTATGAAGACTCTGGGAAAAAAATGTTTTACTCGCAACATTTTTGTGTGTAAATTTTTCCGTTCGACAAGTTCTTGACAAGTTTCATACACTCATACATAAAAATGTTACAAATTAAACATGATTAGTAATTAAAAAAAAACATGATAAAGTTGTTGTTCGAATAACTTTTTCTCTGTAAAAATGCCGATTATCCAGTGTATGGGTGACATGTCGGAAATTGTATAGGTTTAAAAAACAGAACATGTTTTCGAGAAAAATGAATTTTAATTTCCGAATATTTTTTTCTCAAAAATTTGTTTCACTATAGTTCATTATTTTAATAAAATTTTGTTTGAGAAGTTTTTTTAAATATTGAGTTTTTTTTCCAACTTTTTGTTGAAAAATCTCAATTTGAAAACAATAGAGACTTCTTCAGAGAATATCAAAAAAAAATTTGAAAAAAAAGATCCATAAAGAAGAAATGATTTGAAATATATTTTCTCGAAAATTATCAGAAAAAAGACACTTTAAAAAAAGTTGTTAGAAAACCTTTTTTTCCCGTAAAAGTGCCCATTTTCTGATGTATGGGCGACTTTTTGGAAATTGTAATGGTTTTGATTTTCAAAACAATTTCAATAATTTTTATTACCATTTAAAAAAATTGTATTTTTGTATGATAATTTGAACAATTTTATACAGTTCATTCGTTGACCAGATTTTTATAGGTATCATAGTTTTTGAGTTATCATTTTTAGTAAAAAGAACAATTTTTTTTTGGCTTTTTCTAAAAGTTCGTAGTTTAGTAATTTAGTAATTTAGTTATTTAGTAATTTTGTAATTCAGTAATTTAGTAATTTAGTAATTTAGTTATTTAGTAATTTAGTAATTCAGTAATTTAGTAATTTAGTAATTTAGTAATTTAGTAATTTAGTAATTTAGTAATTTAGTAATTTAGTAATTTAGTAATTTAGTAATTTAGTAATTTAGTAATTTAGTAATTTAGTAATTTAGTAATTTAGTAATTTAGTTATTTAGTAATTTAGTTATTTAGTAATTTTGTAATTCAGTAATTTAGTAATTTAGTACTTTAGTAATTTAGTAATTTAGTAATTTAGTAATTTAGTAATTTAGTAATTTAGTAATTTAGTAATTTAGTAATTTAGTAATTTAGTAATTTAGTAATTTAGTAATTTAGTAATTTAGTAATTTAGTAATTTAGTAATTTAGTAATTTAGTAATTTAGTAACTTAGTAATTTAGTAATTTAGTAATTTAGTAATTTAGTAATTTAGTAATTTAGTAATTTAGTAATTTAGTAATTTAGTAATTTAGTAATTTAGTAATTTAGTAATTTAGTAATTCAGTAATTTAGAAGTATATAAGGTTCTTATTCTCGAATTCTAGTTGCTGTCAACGAAAAATGGGTCGCACGCATAATTACACGGAAACACAACGGATGATCATCTGCAGAATGTCCAAGGCAGGCAACGGCCAACGCGAAATCGTAGAGTACTTGGAACGATCCAAAATCTTCGTGTTTAATGACCTCCACGACTGCAAAAAAATCCGAAACAGCTGGATGCCCAAGAAAAACGACCGCGAAGGATGGCTCTGCCACAAAGCGAGGCTCCAAGAAAGATCCCTTCAAGGTCTCGAAAAAGATCCGGGACGAACTGAACTTGTCCGTGAGTTCCCGGACAGCTCAACGGCGGCTGGTGGAGCAGGGGCTAGGCGGTAAAAACTCCCGAAATGTCCCGATGCTGACACCTGAAGGCGAGGCTGAAGTTCGCGAAAGACCACTTCGATTGGATCGGCTTGGAGAAGGAAAAGCAGTCGCGAAATATACTGTGGTCGGAGGAGACGAGGGTAAACCTTATCGGCTCGGATGGAATGCCTTGGGTCTATCACCCAATAGGCTGCACTTACATGCCACAGTATACTACGAAGACATTCAAGCATGGAGGAGGGAACATTATGGAGTGAGAGTTCTTCTCCTGGTACGGGGTTGGCCCTCTGTACTGGGTGGATGAGATCATGGATCAGTACCTCTATGCCTGTTGCGGACCCATCTTAGATAGCAGGGCTAAAAATAAATTGAAATAACCAAATATGTAATTTGTAGCGCAACGCGCATTTGAAAAGCCAACTAATGCCAGCATGAGGAAACCACGTGTTTCGTTTCCATTTCTTCAATTGTTCTATATAGCTCCCAAGATAAGCGCGCCAGCGATAGCACATTAGACGAAGGAAAAGAAGTAAATATTTATTGCCGCCAATCAGCTAGATGCTTCCCACTTTTATCTTTTTAGTAGGAAGCATTTTTTATAAGACCCAAAGCGAGACCACTGTATGGGCCACTCGAGAGGTGATAAAAATTGTTTTATTTAGGTCTCGTCCTTTATCGTGCGTTGAATCAGCGCGAAGGACACAGCAGGAATAGGGCGAAGAAACAAAAATGTTTAGTTAGGATCCCACGCGGGTGGCGTAGTGGAGAATAAGAGCAGGAGAATATAGATAGGCATTCCTTTGCTGGCAATCAGCAAATAGTTAGGTCGTAAAATATTCACCAAATTGAGTCCCTTTAGCGATAGCGGAGGAAACCATGGGATGAACTTTATGTAGCAAATAGGCAGCCGTATAACAGACGCAGTTTCGCTTATCAGAATAGGAAGGGCAGATCTTTTCTCTCTTTTGACGTAGGATTACGTCTTTCGGGAACATATTGGGGTACAAATTGAAAAACGAATATCGATCGCATCGTGAAAAATGTCCAATTTCAAACGCGTATTGCTCAGTCATTTCATGACGGATTGATGAGATTTTTACATCAAAACATTGCGGCACTCTATAACAATTTTTCACCTTGAATAAAATAATATATATCATGTAATTAACTATCGAACAATTGTAAAATCTCAACCCCTATCCAAACGGTACTGATTGGTCGAAATTGACGTCATTTCTTTTTCGCCTGCTTCGCTTCTTTCGTTCCCCGATAAGTCAAATATTTGCATGGCGAGCGAGTGGGGGGCGCCTATTTCTCACATACCAAGTGATATAAAAGGACGGTAGCATTTTTGGATTTCTCATTCTCGTTCAACGCTCAGATCGGCAAACATCTGGGCTTCTAGTGTGCAGTGCTCTACATATCAACCAACACCATACGGTGCGGCAAAGGAGAGGAAGCCATCGGCAACCAACGATGAATACGGTGCGGCAAAGGGAGCAAAGAAGAGGAAGCAGCGGAAAGCATCGAATTAAATCTAGTGTGCATTGCTGGTGCGCTCCTTTTCACATCAACAATTGGATGCGGCAAAGGAGGCAGAGGAGCGAAGTGCATTGCATCGCATCGTATCACACCCGCTATCCGTCGTTTAGCTCATCGTAGTGGTGCCAATCAAACCCTCGCAAATCGACGAACAGAAGCCGATGGCGCCAAAGTCAAGGAAAGCATCAGCGAATCCGTAAAAGCTACCGCTCCCAAAAGTAAACTGCTATATCCGACTGAAACGCAGCAGATTCCGTACAACCCATTAAACCATTCCAGACCTTCTCAGGACTATCAATTTGTTTTGAAACAAAAGAGTTTATTTTACTGTTTTCCACTTACCACAAAAACTATATAAAACCGATCAAGGGGCTCCCCGGGGAAATCGGAATAGCAAATACATGAAAGTAGAGGGGAGCTTTCGTTCGTTCCTATCGAAATGTGTCCCCAACAGAGGCATCAAAACCAAGCTTCCTGGGGGAAATCGGCATTGCAAATACATGAAAGTAGGGAGGACTTTTATTCCCACCGAAATGTGTTCCCTAACAGAGACATCAAAACCAAGCTGCCTAGGGGAAATCGGCAATTCAAAAAAGGAGAAGGGAGAACTTTTATTCCTACCGAAATGTGTTCTCTGTAATGTAATTCTTCAAACATATCCAAAATCAACAGAAAGCCTAACGGAATCCTACGTCAACTATGCGGTCGTGTCTTGGACACAACCCTCCTGTGACTTTTTTAATTTTAAGCTAGAGTAACAATTTGTGTGTATATAGTCCGGATTCTTACTCAATAAGTCAGTTCAATTTAGTTAGACAAACCAACAGGTTAATGATAGAACTACTAAATAAACAGTTCCATTTCGGAAGCAAACCAGAACGTTTTTATTTTTCAAAATCAAGTTAACCATCAGGATCTAGCCAGCCAAGTTCAGCCAGCCGAACCTAGTCGAGGTTTGCTGAAGTCTAGGGGCTTAGCTCATACGAGAGCACTTAAGGGGGTATTCTAGTCTAGAAATCTGAAAAAATCGAAATTTTTTTTTACCATATTTCTGTAGTTTAGGCATTCAAGAATATACTCTAGAAAGGACTTATCGAAAATCCTATTATTTACCTAGTTAGAGCCATCTTAGTGATGTGGTATCTAACCTGTTACGGCCATCACATTGAACTTCAAACGCGTTTCTCTCGGAACTAGTTTTTTTCTAACTGGCGTACACGATATCTCAAGTTCTACTGAACCGATTTATGTCAAATTTATATGAAAATAATCTGCATACATCTCTCTATCGCATGAACCAATAAAAAAATATAACTTTTTAGTTTTACTATTTTTAAAAAATCGGTAAACGCAAAAAAAAACGTTTTAAACAGCATTTTTGTTTTCAAACGGCCGCCATTTTGTTAAAACCCATGTTTTTGACTTGTCCGAGGTTCATGCCATAGCGACATCTTTACTGATTCAGAATCTGTTCGATTTTTTTGTTTCAGATAACCAGAAGGACTGGAATCGTGTACGCCATGGCACAACTTTTTTTTGAACACCCTCACTTCACCAGCATGTAACTATTCTAATTATGAATATTTTTTTTCCGTCCTATTTTTGTTTTATTGTTGAAAGATAGATAAACGAATAATGATATAATGGATAGTAAAAATATTCTTTGTTTTATTTTTACGGAGTTCGAAAAAACGTCCGAAATTCGTGTCTCTACACTAGAATACCCCCTTAAGGCATGATTTCGAAAGGTAACAAAAATCGAGGGAAATAAGTTCTCTGGTTAACAACGCCTGGTAAGGGATGTTATACTGCCACACGCCGAGTGGGAGATGCGCCTGAAACTTTGAATGACTACATATTACAGATGTTAGAAATTGCTTCGAACAATGCAAATAATTTATTATAAATGGATTCACGTAATGGATTGGTTTTTTGACGTGGGACTACGTCTAACCGGAATATATGGAGGGTAAAATGAAAACCTAAACACAGAACATGCAGGAAAAAATGAAAGATTTCGAATGCTTATAGCTCGAACATTTCGTACTGGATAGGAGAGATGTTTGCATCACTTGATAGGGAATATTTCTACGCATCTATCGCAACTAACAAAATGTTGTTTTTCATTAGATAAACAATTGAATAACTGTAAAATATTAGGCGTTATCTAAACGCCCTAACTGCATCGTTTTGATTGGCCCGATTTACGGTTTCCCTAACACAGCCATCAAAACCAAGCAGCCTTGGGGAAATCGGCATTGCAAATACATGAAAGTAGGGGGACTTTTGTTCTCATCGAAAAATGTTCCCTAACACAGACTTTAGAACCAAGCAGCGAAATCGGCATTGCAAACACACGAAAGAGCCTAGAGGCGAGTGAACTGAAAAGTTTAAACCCTCTTAAAGCCAAAAAGAAGAAAAAGAACACACGAAAGTAGGGGGAGCTTTTGTTCCCACCGAAATGTGTTCCCTAATAGAGATTTCTAAACCAAGGTGCCTGGAGAAATCGGTATTTCAAATTCATGCAAGTCGGGGGTATTTTTGTTCTGACTGGAATGTGTTTCCCTAACACAGACTTCAAATCCATGAAGCGTGGGGAAATCGGCATTGCGAATTCATACAAATCGGGGGTATTTTTGTTCCGATTGAAATGTTTTTCCCTAACACAGACTTCAAAACCGAGGTTTCTGGGGAAATCGGCTCTGCAAATAAATGCAAACTGCGAGTACTTTTGTCCTCTCTTGCCTTTGTGCAGAGTGGAATATGTCTGTCCTAACATGTTCTTCTAAACTTAGGAACCTGTGAAAATCGTGCAGCCACTAGAAGCGAATGAACTTCCCAGTTTCAAGCAAATTCGAGAATCGAGAAGTATGTACACTTTTGGGATGTAAACTTCAGAGGGAAATGTAAAATAAAATAATCGTTTGATAATTTTTTTTTTGTTTTTATTGGAAAGATTTTCAGCCTTAGGCAGGTTCATCAAACGTTTGATAATTCTTCCGTACATATATTTTGTTCTAGTCATCATACCAAACGTAAAAGGTCCGTCATTAAATTTACTTGTAACGAAGAACAATCAATCACAATAAATGAATTGACTTTACACGGCATTTGTTCATTTTTTTCACTCACAGAGCAAATATATTGAACTCAATTGAATTTGGAAACTGTTTCATTCAATCAAGAATTTAATCAATACAAACGAATGATTGCTAAGCTAAGGCAGTTCCACGTGAACCTTGCGGTTATATCATAGATATAACCCACTCATTTTTTTTTTCTAAAAGTTTCTTCACTTTCTTTTTTGCTTGAGCAGTGGTCTTAATGTCTTGTCCGACACTGTATTTCTGTAATGAATATTCTCAGCTATTCCTTTTAGCGTGAGATTCTCTGCTCTATTTAGAACTGACATTCATCCAGTTTACTTTATTTATAATTTACTTTATTGAATATCTCTTGCTAGTTTGACATTTTACATGAAATTGATTTCTCCATAAAATCCAAAAGTTCCTCATAGTATTTTTTTGTCTTTTTTTTTGAGACTTTCAGCCGTGGGCTGGTTCGTCTCTGTAACCTCATCATAGTATGCAGAGCGTTTTCTCTCGGTAGCCGCCATTGCAAATTTGTTGTTCGAAACACTCATCGTCCAGTTCACGCACGCAAATAGTTTAATTGCGTTCACGTAGGTACAAACACAACAGCAAACAACACCACCGGATGGAAGGATCCACTTTGTCCCCAAGCACAGAAGCTTATAAGAGGCGTAATGCAAAAAAAAATCAGACGAACGAAACAAGCGAAAAATAAATAAGATGTCGTTGGGAATGGCCAACTTTGTCACTATCCGTCAGTTGTTGATTGCATGCAAAACGATACGAGCAAACAACAACAACAAACAAACAACAAAGCAAGCCAAACGCACGACAGAGAGAGAGAGAGAGGCGTCAACGGCGAGAGGTCAGCTAACGCGGATGCAAGAGTGCATTTACACTTTCCTCGTGCACTCTCGGCCGCCGCCGCTGCCATCGCCCATTTGCAACCGCCGAACGTCATAGCGATGGATGGCAGAGCGTGGCTTCGGAAGTAGAGCCAAGTTCAAGGTTATCAGCGAATGACGACGACGGCGACGACGATGAAGACGACGCGGTTGCACCAGTTTCGAATTACGGCTATGGATTCGAATGATGATTGTTGTGTGAATGATGGGAATGGTTTCGTGAATTACGGGGTGGAAGAAATGAGCCCATCGAATCGGTCGGTTCCCAGCAACAACAGGCGAGGAATTTGAGCGTTTTGATTAACCTTTGAATGGGCAACGAATGAGAAGGCGGTGATTCATTCGAACCGATTGCCGTTCCGTTCATTGGTCGTCCCGACAAAGGTGAATGATTTTTTCGTTTTTTGTTCAACAGCACGACCAACGAAGAAGGTGTTAATTTCTAACCATGCATGCATCGCGATGATGTTTGTTCGCCATAGTTCACGAGAATTCACACACCCATGGGGCCATTATTTGCCAACCGAACAATGTTGCCAATAATTCGTTCCGTCACACACATCCAGCTTTGAAAAGGTGACCTATCCACTCGACATAAATCAAATTTCCCACTTCCTGGGGCTCAGCAAGACGCCACTTGTGCTGTTCCACTTGCGGATGTTGTGAATGAACGCGGTCGATAAAAGGCGCGCGGGAGGAATGAATAAATAAGAATACCCTTCCAGAAGAATGGAACTCGAACTCTGATGAGATGGATACAACAAAAAAAAACCATCACAAAGAATGATTCGTATAATCGCGCGGATTACCCTTTGCTTGTCGTCTAGAATCGTTGTTCTCTGACGAAATCGCATATGATTGTCCATTACTTACCGTATAAAAGGCGTACATAACCCAATATTGTAGAAACATAGTTCAGCGTGTATTGTTTACATCCTATAAATTTTCACACATTTTGAAAGTCGCATGCACGCAAGTTGAACCAGTAATTCCAGATTCTAAGTGACTAAAGCTATGAATTCGTAAACCACAATTTCAACCATTTCAGCATGCCCGCAAGTATTTCACAATGCGCCATCAAAGAGCAATGCATCAGGGGATAGTAACTCCAAGCGCAAAGGGGAGACTACTTTGTTGTTGCTCTAATGTAAACAGTGAACTAATTTTACTCTCTAAAAACTGAACTGACCTGTACCGACGACTGCATGATATTGTCAATAATTGCGAGATGCTTTGAAAAAGCTGGGAATTAATGCTGTTTATATATTTATGTTATTTATGTTCGAATCATAAACGAGCACACATTTATTTAACGCTTGCAACAGTATAAAAACGAAGAAAAACGTAATATAAAAGAGACACGAAAGCAAAAAAAAAAAAAATACATAGTATTTTTGAAGAATTTTATTAAGTGAATAAAACCAAACTATCAAACATTCTTAGATGTATCTGCTTTGTTCTCTGAAAATTTAATAGTAAAATTCGTCTCATACCAAATCAAAGCTCTGTTTGACAATTTTATAACGTTTATCGTTGAACAAACGTACAATAATCCTTTCAACGGATACGGTACACAGAATATAATTCGTAACATTAAAAAAATTGTTTTCCATTTCTGGAAATATTTGCAATATTTTTAATCTCATTAATTATAATTTCTGTGACATATATAAACAGGAAGTTTCATTACTAAAGGTACTTTGAATTTATGTGAATGTAGACTTTACAATTACAGAGTGCTCGGAAACGTTGGAGTACAAATTAGGACGATCGTTTTCGGTGCGAACAAACAACACATTAAATCGTATAGAATGCTAAAATTTAAGGCGATATACATACACCCAAGACACATAGGGGTGACACATCCTGTGTATAATCGACATATACAGTTGAAGCGATATGCGTACATGCCATATTATATACGTATATAAAGCCGTATATAACGTTATTACGATGCTCGCTACACTCATATTCAATGATGTTATATAAAATCTATAGATTGGCAATTAGAAAAATTATATTTTGAAAAATTAGGAAACAATAAACACACATAAATAATTGGAGAAAAATAAACAAAATAAAAAATTACAATTTAAAAAAAAAGGAAAATAAAAAAATTGAGAAGATATCTAAAAAAGTCACAGAAGGTTGTGTCCGAGACACGACCGCATAGTTGACGTAGGATTACGTTAGGCTATCAGTCGCATGCTGATTTTGGATGTTTGAAAAAATATATTGTTAAACTCTTTGATAATGATCTGATGGCCCTGAAAAGGGCCGTTTGATTTGGTTGTTGGGTATTTTTTGTTCATTTCACCAGTGTTACAATCGAGCTTTCGGTATCAGTGATAGAAAGTTGTTTCAGCTCCGATGCACGTTTACGAGATTGGCGCTCATATTGCGTGAACATATATTCCGACATATTTACTCGCGTAAAACTTTATGGAGCAACAAAAACAACAATTCACTTCTGTTGTTTTTTGGCAGCGGTAGCTTTTTCGGAGCCGCTGCTGCTTATTTCTGTTTTTAATTTGGTGGTTTTCGTTGACACCATCACGTCGAGCTAAACGGCGAATAGCGAATTTGATACACTGGATATTGTCATGTAGAACCTTGCGATACGCTTCGATCCTCCTTTGCCTTCCTTGCCGCATGAAGTCATGTTGGTTGATGTTGATCTGATGTGACCACACTTAAAACACTAAAAACACTAAAAACATATATGTTTACCGACCTGAGCGTCGCGAACAAAATGAGAAATCTGACTGAGCAGCAGCATCAGCAAAAAGAGAGAACATGCCTGAAACTTTCTGCTCATGATGTTTGCTGTTGCCATCAGTACTGGACCGATGCGGGACACAGCTCGATTGTTGATGTTAGGCCTCGATGTTTACCGCCGCTTCTGCTGCTACTGCCACTTAAGTTCGATATGAGACACAGCTCAATTGTTGGCCGCTCAGATTCGATGCTCGTCTTGAAGTTCACTGCTGCACTTTCACGATTCCAAGAAGCGTGTGCTCGCACTTCTGATGGAGAGAGCGTGCCCGAAATGCTCCGCTCGCGATGCTTGCTGCTGCCACTAGTAGAGTAGTAGTAGTTTGTCGCTGCTTATACTGCCATAGAAGCTTGATGTGAGGCACAGCTAGCCTATTGACCACACAGCTTCGATGCTCGTCTATATATTAGCCGCGTCCACTGCTGCTGCTCTCCACTGTTGTCCGTTCCACGTCCGTTGTAAAAATGAATAAAATCCACGAACGATCCATCCTTTTATATCATTTGGTATGTGTGAAGTAGGCGCCTCCTCCTCGATTGTCATGCAGCTTGCCGGTGAACGAACGAATCAGGCGCGAAAAAGAAATGACGTCAGTTTCGATCAATCAGGCCTAGGTATCTTCTGTTTGGATAGTGGTTCAGATTTTTTAATTGTTCGATTGTTAGTTACATGATATATATTATTTTATTCAATGTGAAATATTATTATGGAGTGCCGACAACGTATGATGCAAACATCTCATCAATCCATCATGAAATGAATGAGCAATAAGCGTTTGAAATTGGACGGGTCACTCATTTATTTTCTAACGATCATTTATTTTCTAACCGGGAAGCAGTTGACATACTACGCTGCGCTTTTATGTACATGAAAAACCACTTTTAACATGCGGGGAAAAAATCTTATATGAAAATTACCAGATGTCAATGTTGCCAAGCGTAGATATTGATGGTTAACCCATCCGTTACGAGCGTCGTCTATAGACGACATCCGCGCGACGTCCTGTGTGTACGAATGTCGTCTATAGACGACATCCACGCGACGAGCTGTGTGTACGAGCGTCGTCTTTAGACGACATGAAATTCATACTGCTCTTCGATCACACCAGCGCGATGTGCATACTTTTCGGCGCAGTGCTTCGTACAGGGGTAGCACTTCGGCGGAGCACACTGCCGTAATGAAAGGGTTAAATCGACGCCGAACCGAATAGCGATGAACGCACCCATATCACGAACTTCGACATTTGGTTTGCTATTATGGTGCTACTCGCCTGTGTAGTTCGCGCAAAGGCATCGGCAAAATATTATTTTAGAAAATTCCTTGAGGCATTTGTCTGAAACGTGCTGTGTATGACCGGAGCCGTTTCGCTATATATATATGCATACATATGTCATTCGCCTCCCTTACCGCATCCAGTCAGGTTGGTTGATGGAAAGTATGTTTCTGACGTGATAAGTTTCCTGTTAGTTGCACATGATCAAAGAAAATGTAAAAGTAAACAGTATTTTTGATCGTAGTTTTATATCATTTTTATGATAAGTGGAAAACAATAAATTAAACTCTTTCGTTTCAAAGCAATATCGAAAGTCCTGAAAAGAACTGGAATGGTTGAACGGGTTGTATGGAATCTGCTGCGTGCTAATGTAATGAGGTTTCAGTCGGATGTAGTAGTTGTTAACTTTTTGGCAACGGTAGTTTTTTCGGAGTCGCTGCTGCTTTCCTTGACTTTGGCATCTTCGGCTTCTGTGCGTCGGTTTGCAAGGGTTTCGTTGACACCATCACGGTGAGCTAAACAACGGAGAGCGGGTTTGATACACTGGATGTTGCCATGTGGAACCTTGCGATACACTATTCCTTAACCGGGTCCTTTGTCTCCTTTACCTCCATAACCGCATCCAATTGTATTGGTTGATGTGAACAGGAGTACCAGCAATGCACACTAGAAACACATATGTTTATCGATCTGAGCGTCCAACAAGAATGAGAAATCTGACTGAGTAACAGCAGCAGCAGCAGCAGTAGAGAAATAGAGAATGCCTGAAACTCCCTACTCATGATATTTGTTGTTGCCAACAGTAGTGGACCGATGCGAGACACAGCTCGATTGTTGAGGTTCAGCCTCGATGTTTACCGCCGCTGCTGCTGCTACTGCCACTTATGTGAGACACAGCTCAATTGTTGGCCGCTCAGATTCGATACTGCACTTTCACGATGCCAAGAAACGTTCTCGCACTTCTGACGGAGAGAGCGTGCCTGAAACGATCCGCTCGTGATGCTTGCTGCTGCCACTAGTAGTAGACCGGTTTCAACAACCGTTGCTACTGTTTACCGCTGCTTATGCTGCCATAGAAGCTCGATGTGAGACACAGCTCGCATTTTGACCGCTCAACTTCTATGCTCGCCTATATATTAGCCGCTTTCACTGCTACTGCTCTCCACTTGTTGTTGTCCGTTCCACGTCTGTTGTAAGAATGAATGAGATCCACGAATGCTCCTTCCTTTTATATCATTTGGTATGTGTGAAGTAGGCGCCTCCTACTCGATTGCCAGCAGCTTGCCGGTGAGAGAACGAATCAGGCGCGAAAAAGAAATGACGTCAATTTCGACCAATCAGGACTGGGTATCTCTGTTTGGATAGAGGTTGAATTTATCCAATTGTTCGATAGTTAGTTATATGATATATATACTATTTTATTCAATGTGAAAAATTGTTATGGAGTGCCGTAATCGTTTGATGCAAAGATCTCATCAATCCATCATGAAATGAATGAGTAACAAGTGTTTGAAATTGGACGTTTTTCACGATGCGATCGATTTTCATTTTTCAATTTGTACCCCAATATGTTCCCGAAAGACGTAATCCTACGTCAAAAAAGAAATATTTAAAAAAAATGAATAATTTAGATGAAAAAATTACAAATTGAAAAAATTGTATAAAAATAAATAAAATAAAAAAAATGAACGAATTAGACAAGTTAAATAAGTTAAAAAAATGCAAAAAAACTTATTTAGTGGAATTGAAAACTGAAAAAAATGAAGAAGTTTGCAGATTTTTTTTTGCTCAGAATTGTTCGGTAATTTGTTAGGAAGGCATTTCCCGGATCCCACTGTCCCGAAATAACCTTATACGCCGCATGTTAAAATACAATTGATTTCCGGGATTTTGGTTCGAATCTGGAATCAAATACCGGGTCGAGAATCTTCATCTAGAATCTAAATCCGGTAGACGTGAATAAGATTTGGAATCTGCCAGATCCAGTTCCCGAGTTTTGAAATGGACAAACATTTCAAAAATGGAAAAATTAACAAAATAAAAAAATAGAAGTTTGAAAAAAAAATTTAAAATTTAAAAAATGATAAAAATAATACAATTATGAAAATTCTCTATAAAGTCATAAAAATTTTTGAAAAAAGTAAAATTGAATAAATTAAAGCAATTAGAAAAATAAGAAAAATTAGAGAAAAATCAATTAAAAAAAATGCATTTATCAAAATATTCTATATTGTTTTTTTTTATCCTTTTTGTTCATTTTTTGGGTTAATTAGCATTTTAGCTGTAACAGAGCCGAATTTTAATTGTGTACATGTCACATGGTTATCATGTCTGCAATTAGCACATTACACAGTTGCCAAAAAAATTCTATGAAATTGCAAAAATTTAAAAAAAACAATAATAATTGAAAAATTTGGCAAAAATTGAAAACAAAATTGAAAAACTATATAACTATAAAAACAAGAGAAAATTGAAAAAAATATAAAAAATAACAAAAAAAATTGAAAAGGTTAGGTTCTCAAATGGGGATCAACACTAGGGTAGGAGCCTACCTGTTGGTCTCAAATGTTCCTATCTCACGCCTCCACGAAGATCATATGACGACATTTTTAGATCGGGCGTGAACTGGAAACACACACCTGGTCTTGGCTCCGAGAACGGGTGTCGAAAGTGGCTAAGTGAGGGGGTGCGAGCGAGTCAGAGCGCTATATCTCTCCCGGGGAAGGCCTCCCGGGTCATGGAGGCCTTGCCAACCCGCTGTCTCCCGGGCAAAGGAGATACACCCAGAAAATGGAGCTACGTTCACGAAGAATACTCAGAATGCGATCGCCCGAGGAGGGTCCCCGAACTGGAGCTGGTCCTGGAACGGGCGTAAGAGCGAGCGGCCAGCGGCTGGAGGGCGATGTGCAAGAGCGGGCCACCAGCCGGGTTCAACCCGAAGAGCTACCGCCACACGGAAACAGCAGCCATCGACATCACCAACGAAACGCTGCGCCTACGAGGCGTGTTGCGACTGTCAGACAACAGTCGTCCACACTTGTGGGTACTACTAGGCGACGGATCATGTGGACACATGAAATGAATGAATTCGTGATCCGCGCCTATTACATCTGCACTGCTTTGGAGACGGACATGAGCGGTCGCCCTCGAATACTCGCAATGTTCGAGGAAGCGTATCCAGAGTTCGTCGGGAGGCTTGACCAAAACGCGATGAACGCGAGGCGTAGAGCGATTGTACGCAACAATATGCTCTCCCAAACGCAAGTCGACGAGATCAAGCAGCAGGTGCAGAGAGAACTAAGCTCCAGAACAAGCAGAGCAAGCGATGTGTCGAGACGAAGTTCAGTACGGCTGAGCAATTCATTCGCGAGTGGGGCACGCGAATCAGCACCAGTGGAGGCCACAGTACAACAACCCCCTGAGCCGGAAGATCCACAGCCAGATCAACAACTACTACGCGATCTGGTCTTCCATTACGACGAGGCGATCTCACAGTTCCGCGACACGGACCCTTTGTCGCGCCCCAGGATCCCGAAGTTGCAGCATTCCCGCAGGCTGACAAGTGCAGTAAAGCTCATGAACGAGCACGTTCTTCCGCTGCACTTGGTTGATGCTGAGAACATGGAGGAGCTGCAACTGAAAGTTTACTGTGCTGCTGTGGCGACCGCCAAAAGTTTAGGATACCGTATTAGGCCAAGAGGCGGACTGCTCCAACATCTCCGTGAAAGGCATGAGCCTCCATGGCGAAGGAGATTGGAGCAACGGATCCTAAACAAGCGCGCCGCAATTGGAAGACTGATGGCGTACAAAAGAGGCAGCAGATCGGTGAAATTATGTCGCCAAGTTGCTGTGATCGTGCGGCCTACTGAACTTCGCCAGCTGGGAGCTCACCAGCTGACGGAAAAACTCGACACACTGGTACAGCAATTGAGCGTCCTAACTAAACGGCTGAAACGTTACTCTGACTCTGCAAAGCGCCAGGAACAAAATCGGATGTTCAGAGATAACGAGAAAGCGTTCTACGACCACATTAGCGACGAGAAGCCCGACTACCGCGAAGGTTTGCCAGATATTAGCGATGTGACGAACTTCTGGGCTGGTATTTGGGAGACCCCAGTAGAACATCGCGACGGGCAAATGTGGTTAAGACGGGAGGAGGAGAGTTGTGGTGAAATTGGAGAGATGCCAGCTATCATCGTCGGAGAGAACGATGTCCGCGAAGCCTCGCGGTACCTGAGGAACTGGGCAGCACCGGGCCCCGATGGTGTCCAGAACTTTTGGCACAAGAAGCTGACCGTCGCACATCCAAAGATAGCTGAGTGCTTCAACAAGGTGCTACGTGACCCACACAACCTTCCTGAATTCGCCACCCGTGGCGTCACCTTCCTCCTCCCGAAAGACAGCAACACATTGAACCCATCAAAGTACAGACCGATAACGTGCCTATCGAGTCTGTACAAAATACTGAGCAGCATAATTACCGCCAAAGTTTCTGCTCACTGCGAACAGCATCACATCATCGCAGAAGAGCAGAAAGGATGCAGGAAAAATACGCATGGCTGCAAAGACCAGGCCATCATCGACGCAGCCATAGTCGGCCAGGCGGTATATAACCAGCGGAACCTAAGTATGGCCTACATCGATTACAGGAAGGCTTATGACTCCATACCTCACTCGTTTCTCGTCCGGGTATTGGAGCTCTACAAAATTGATCCCGTCGTCGTTAGGTTCCTGCAGCATGCGATGAGGCAGTGGAGTACGTCTCTGCACCTCAGTGATGGGGAAAATGTGTTGCAGTCTAGAACGCTGCAGATAAAGAGGGGGATATTCCAAGGCGACTCTTTCAGCCCGCTTTGGTTTTGTCTGGCACTGAACCCCCTCAGTAGGACGCTCAATAGAAACGGTCATGGCTATAAAATAAGGTATGGCGACGGCGCCCACGAAGAAGTGACCCATACCTTCTACATGGATGATCTCAAAGTCTACGCTGATTCACGTCAGCGTCTAGGTGTAGCTATCCGGGTTGTCGAAGACATAAGCAGGGACATCTGCATGGAGTTCGGCCTCGACAAGTGTCGCTGTGTCCATCTGCTGAAAGGGCAGCTTACCGAATCCGGAGGTTACGAGGTCTATGACGGCGAGTTCATAAGAGACATGGTTCGTGGCGAATCCTATAAATATCTTGGATTCCGACAGCTCACCGGGATTCGCCACACCGACATCAAGACGGAGCTGCGAGACAAGTTCTTGAGTCGAGTGAACTGTGTCCTGAGGACTTTCCTCAACGCGGGGAACAAGGTACGCGCGATCAACACATTCGCGGTTCCCCTGCTGACCTTCAGTTTTGGTGTAGTCAAATGGAGCAAAACTGACCTAGAGGACCTTGAGAGGAGGATGAGGAAAGCATTTAAAGAGGCCGGAATGCACCATCCTCAATCGGCACTGGAGAGAGTTTCACTGCCACGCAAAGAAGGGGGACTTGGAATAGTCGACATATCTGCACTGTGTGTTGCCCAGGTACGACAACTGCGCGAGTACTTCGCAGAACGCGCCAACCAAAACGCGCTATACCGGGCTGTCTGCGCCGCCGACAGAGGATACAGCGCTCTGCACTTGGCGCAAGCGGAGTACCAACTCAACTGCAATCTGCAGACAGTGGAGGAGAAGATTGCAGCTTGGAAGCAGAAGGCAGTGCATGGTGCCCACCCCCATCAACTGGATCGGCCACACGTCGACAAGGCCGCATCTAATCTGTGGCTAACGCGTGGTGAACTCTCTTCAGTAGTAGAAGCCGACATGATAGCCATCCAGGACAGGATAATGCCGACGAGAAACTGCAGGCGGTACGTCTGGCATCAAGACGTTGATGACATTTGCCGGATGTGCCATCAACCAGGTGAAAACATAGAGCACATTATGGGAGGCTGTCCCGTTTTGGCCAACGCAGCCTACACCGAGCGCCACAACAACGTGGCCCGTATTGTTCATCGACAACTGGCGCTCCAATGTGCTCTACTGGAAGACAACGTACCAAACTACCGGTACCTGCCTGCACCTGTCCTGGAAAATGACCGTTTCAAGCTGTACTGGGATCGCACTGTTCTGACCGACCTCTCGATCCACCACAACCACCCAGATATAATGGTTTACGACAAGAGCGACCGCAAAGTCACCATCATCGATGTCGCTATTCCACTGAACCAGAATCTGGAGGAGACCCACGGTCGCAAAATCTGCAAGTACCGACCATTGGCCGTGGAGCTCAAGGAACTGTGGGGGCTAAGGGAGGTCCCAAGAATTGTTCCAGTCGTTCTCTCTGGAACTGGAATTATCCCGAAGACACTTCTGGAAGCGCTAAAGGTGTTGAACATCGAGAAGGAATTGGCCGGCATCCAAAAGTCGGTCATCCTTAGCACCTGCGCGATTGTCCGACAATTCCTCGGTCAGGACTAAAACAGCACGAGCATGCAGATACGTGCATTCCGCAGAGCCTAGTCCCCCTTTGGCATTCAGAAGCCCGGGGGCAGGTGAAAATTCTGGCTAGGTTCGCCTAGTTAAGAAGTGAGATAAGTCTGCCAATTATGAAAATTCTCTATAAAGTCATAAAAATTTTTGAAAAAAGTAAAATTGAATAAATTAAAGCAATTAGAAAAATAAGAAAAATTAGAGAAAAATCAATTATAAAAAATGCATTTATCAAAATATTCTATATTGTTCTTTTTATCCTTTTTGTTCATTTTTTGGGTTAATTAGCATTTTAGCTGTAACAGAGCCGAATTTTAATTGTGTACATGTCACATGGTTATCATGTCTGCAATTAGCACATTACACAGTTGCCAAAAAAATTCTATGAAATTGCAAAAATTTAAAAAAAACAATAATAATTGAAAAATTTGGCAAAAATTGAAAACAAAATTGAAAAACTATATAACTGTAAAAACAAGAGAAAATTGAAAAAAATATAAAAAATAACAAAAAAAATAGAAAAAAATTAAATTTAGAAAAAAATAATTAAGAATTGAAAAAAATAAATTACAAAAATTAAGAAACAATTAACAAACTAGAAAAATTAAAGGAAATAAAACAAAATAAAACTTTGAAAATAAAAAAAAATTGAAACATCAAAGAGATTATAAAGAATAAAAAAAAAGAAAAATGAGAAAAAAATTACAACTGCTCAAAAAACTGAATTAAAAAATTTACAAATTCCACAAAAAGGAAAATAAAAAAAAATAAAAGATTAAAAAAAATTATTGAAAAAAAATAAACGAATTGGATGAGATAGAAAAATTTAAAAAATTAAAAAAAACTTAAAAACTATTAGGAAAATTGAAAAAGAAAAAAATAAGAAATTCGCAGACTTAGAAAAAAAACTAATTTCGTTCAGAATGGTTTAGCGGTTGTCTGATGTTTCGAAATGTTGGTCTTGCGTTTATGAATTCCGATTCATCTAAAAGGATTTCGCTGGGTTTATTTCCAACTACTCGGCACAAGAAATTTTGTTTGCAACACAAAAAAAAGACGCGATGTCTTACAGAAATTATCCATATCAAACATCGCCGAGCAAAAAAAAAGTTAACTTGTTCTTAATGACGCTGTAAACAAACTAAACGATAGCTCGGGCTCAAAATTGACATAAATACCACTGACGGTAGTACTAACTTTGAAAAAAAAATGGAAAAATATTCTGCGAGAAGATTAAAAACAACAAATTCCCAGAAAATAAAACAAAATAAGGAACTGAGACAAAAATTGGTACAAACATGAGAAAACAAAACAGCATGTAAAAATCAAAGAAGAATGAGAAAATAAAAAAAAAATACCTAAAAATGAAATACAAATGAAACACAAATTTTTGCATAACTCGAGAACAAAGCAAGCAAACGGAATCAAATTTGTCATGTGTGGTTTTAAGGAGCACGACATGTTTCTATGGTGTTTCGACACTCCTCCCCCTCTCTAAAGACGCGTCCACATTACGCCAATCGGCCTTGGCCGCCCGGTAAAGCCGACTAAATGTGGACGTACCGCCCGGGCTTGCCGACGTGCCGAAAACCGACTCGAATCAAACCGAACCCAACCCGAAACAAGTGGGTCCGGCTCGAAGAAAGTCTAACCAAAACAAAACGAAGTAAATTAGCGTTGACGACATTGTGCTTCGTGTGTCCGTGACGGCTTCGTGCATCCGATGGGGCTTCGGCTTTGTGCACCCGATGGGACGTCTACATTACATAACGAACCGAATGTGCCGCCTGGTACAGGCCGATCGGCATCATTCGGCATAATGTGGACGCGCCTTAAGGTTGGGGAAGGGCCTGCCATACAAATGAAATACAAGTTACTACATATTCCGAGAACTAATCAAACAAAGGGGTAAGCGCAAAACTCGAGGAAGGAATCGTCCGATTTGAGATGTTATCATTTTTTTTATGTTTGCTGTATTAAATATGTATTCCATGTAAGGGAGAAACATGTTATTTGCAAGTTATTGAAAAATCTTGAACGAGAATTGTGTCTGGAAATTATTTGATATTATAGTGACGAGTTTTGGTAGTAGTTTGGAGTAGTATTAAGAAATTTATAGCAAAAGGAAATTGTAAAGGGTAAACTAGAAGAACTTCTTCTCTACCGGGACGCACGTCATCGAGCATTTTGGAAATCCCCGAGCCACCCTCTGCAGTCGTGACCATCCAGCCTGCGCTCACCAGTCGTCCCGATCCTGCTAGAGGGCCTGGCGAAGGGATCGTCCAGCTTGCTTCATTCGGCAAGTACTACACACCAATCAACAAATACTGTCCTGATGCTTCTGTACCTTCCAGTAGCCTACGCATCCACTACCAAAACGATTTAGACTGTTCCCGTTCAACGTTGGATATTATTCAACCGGGATGCATGCTGCAAAGCACCAAGAGAGCCCACAACCACTCAGACTCAGTCGAACGGACCAACATTCATCATCGATCTTATACTCCTCGCTGTCTGTCAGTCGCTTCTGCCTCTGATTCGCCTGAAAATGGTCATCCAGCCTGCACATCCAGCTTAAGTAAATCCACCTCTCGCCCTTTGAACATGGCTTCTCAACCGGGACGCACGTCATCGAGCATTTTGGAAATTCCCGAGCCGCCCTCTGCAGTCGTGACCATCCAGCCTGCGCTCACCAGTCGTCCCGGTCCTGCTAGAGGGTCTGGCGAAGGGATTTTCCAGCTTGCTCCATACGGCAAGTATGACACACAAATCAACGGTTACTCCCCTGATGCTTCTGTACCTTTCAGTAGCCTACGCATCTATTACCAGAACGTCCGTGGATTACGTACCAAAATCGATGCTTTTTTCCTGGCTATCAGCGATGCTGATTACGACATGGTTGTGCTCACTGAGACCTGGTTAGATGATTGCACCTATTCGTCGCAACTCTTCGGGAACGGCTACTCTGTTTACAGAACGGATCGCAATGCTCAAAACAGCCGCAAATCAACGGGTGGTGGAGTATTGATTGCTGTTTCGTCTAGATACAGCTCCTATATAGATCCAACACCGGTCGACGTTACGCTTGAACAGCTCTGGATCAGGATTGAATCCATGGATAGAATCGTTAGTATTGGAGTTCTCTATTTTCCACCAAGTAGAAAGAATGACATCTCTGCTATTCGTAAACACATCGATTCAATTGGCGCAATCCATTCGAATCTCTCTCCTAACGACATTGCACTACAGTTTGGTGATTATAATCTCTGTGATGTGCACTGGGCTGTTAACGAGGATGGCTACGCGTCAGTTGATCTGGATCGCTCTCGACCGTGTGCTGCCAGCTGCTCATTTCTGGATGGTTTCTGCTTCCACGGCTTGTCCCAAGTTAACAGCTTGGAGAATGCAGAGAACAGGACTCTTGATCTTGTCCTCGTAAACGACATCGTGCTACCTGGTTACCAGATTAGCGAATCCGTTGAATCGCTCACTAGGATTGATCCTCGTCATCCTCCACTCGAGCTAATCGTTGCATATCCAACGGCTGTAACATACGAAACAGAACGTAACGATCCTGGTTTCGATTTCAAACGGGCCAATTTTGAGCATTTATGTGCAGCATTACTCGTGGTCGACTGGAATACTCTGGACACGATTCAAGATACCGATAGAGCAGTTGGATTCTTCTCCAACGCTGTACTTCAGGCGATTACAGCACACGTTCCTTTGAAGTCTCCTCCGTGTAAACCGCCATGGTCAAACAACCGCTTACGCTTGCTGAAACGTCGTCGATCTGCTGCTCTACGTTCCTACTGCAGTCAACGTTCTCAACACTCGAAGCTGCAGTTCAATCGGACCAGTAATGAGTACATGAGATACAATGGACTTTTGTATGCCAGATACAAGATTCGTATTGAGGAGAGCCTACGTGTGAATCCAAAACGGTTCTGGTCGTTCGTCAACTCAAAGCGAAATGAAAACGATCTCCCGACATCAATGTATCTTGACGAACTTTCTGCTGACTCGATCAGTGGAAAATGCGAACTATTTGCACGACAGTTCAAACGCGCCTTCAACAGTTATACAGCTCAACCTGAACAGGTTTGATTATCTGTCCAGGATGCTCCCCGGGATGTATATAGCGTTGAAATGTTCGAAATATCTGAACAGGATGTAGTCAAAGCAATTCAAAGGCTTAAATTCTCGTATGCTCCAGGCCCGGATGGAATTTCACCTGCAGTGTTGAAAAAATGCAGTTCTGCACTGGCCTCTCCGCTGATGAAACTTTTTAATCGATCACTGCAGCAACGTGTGTTTCCCTCGAGCTGGAAAAAATCGTACCTATTCCCCATCCACAAGAAAGGAGCATTACTTCTCTTTGCGCCTGCTCGAAGCTGTTTGAGATCATTATAAATGAATCGCTTTTTGCTAGTTGCAAGCAGTACATCTCAACGAATCAGCATGGTTTCTACCCACAAAGATCCGTGAACACCAATCTAGTTGAGTTCTCATCGCGTTGTATTCGCGCCATGGATGCTGGTAACCAAGTGGATGCCGTCTACTTGGACTTGAAGGCAGCTTTTGACCGGGTTGATCATCAAATCCTTCTCGAAAAACTAGCGAAATGTGGCGTAGCCCTTGGTTTTGTCGAGTGGTTCGAGTCCTACCTGAAGAATCGAGCTTTGTGTGTGAGAATAGGGTCACATGAGTCCGAGTCGTTCACAAACATATCTGGAGTGCCTCAGGGGAGCAATTTAGGCCCCTTACTTTTCGCATTATTTATAAACGACGTGTCCTTCATCCTGCCACGTGGAACGAGACTCTTCTATGCTGATGATTCTAAGGTCTACGTTATTGTCGAAGACATAAATGATTGTCCTCATCTTCAAAGCTTGCTGAACATTTTTGAGTCGTGGTGTGTACGAAATTGTATGACGTTAAGCGTCGAGAAATGCCAAGTTATATCGTTCACCAGAAAGCGGAATCCCATCAATTTCTCCTACATGTTATCCGGCAAAGCCATCGAGCGGGTTCAACAAGTGCGCGACTTGGGTGTAATGCTTGACAAGGAGTTCACTTTCATCTACCACTACAACGACATCATCTCCAGGGCAAACAAGCAGCTCGGTTTTGTTCTGAAGGTAACCAATGGATTTAAGGATCCGCTTAGCTTGAAATTTCTATGCTGTGCGCTGGTTCGTTCTATCCTGGAATTTGCTTCTGTTGTATGGTGCCCTTTCCCCAGCATTTGGAAAGCGCGCATTGAATCTGTACAAAGAAAGTTCGTACGTCGTGCTTTGAGGAATCTTCCATGGCGGAATCCAAGGGAATTGCCTCCTTACGAGGAACGCTGTAATCTGCTGCGAATTGATACTCTGGAAAACAGGCGATCTGCAGCACAAGCCATGTTTGTTGCGAAGCTGCTGAGGAACGAGATTGACTCCCCTTTCTTGCTAGCTAATCTAAACATGTATGCTCCAGAACGCACCCTACGTCATCGTGATTTCCTTAGGCTCGATTTCCGGCATAGTTTGTATGGCCAGCATGATCCGATGGAGTTTATGTCTGCTACATTCAATAGGATTTTTCACATCTTCGACTAGATTAAATGATTATTTCAGAATAAGCTGACACTCGCAATGCGTGTATTTGATACTGACTTGGTTAGGTCCATTAAGACAATTTGATGTCAGATGGATTAAATAAAATAAAATAAAGAAATAAAGATCAATCAATGAACAGTTCTGCGATTGGACCCATGAACGTTCACTTAGCAAGAAAACGTGGATGTTTGATAACGAAAAAAAAACCATTTCGGGCGGAACGAAGTTTATCGGGTCAGCTAGTGTTATATAAAATGAATGGAATCTACGATTACAAATCTGCGTATAACGATATACGCTATATAGCGTTATACCGATAGTCGACTTGATCCATCAATGACGTAGAAAATCGTGTTTTTGCATTTTATACGATTTTAGATACACATGATATTGACATTTTATACGATTGTTGTTTGATAAGAATTTATGTGACCAAACATCTGCAAAAGTTATACGATTTAATGTGGGCTGGATACGCATATCAGACAGAAAAAGTTCGTGAGTTGAATGAACGTTTAACTCAAATCGATTCAATATTGCGAAAAATCGTATTACATACTGTGGAAAATCATTCAACAGTAAGTCGTATTAGATCGTAAATAAGAACATATGACATCATATTGTTAATTTGACATCTCAAGATCCGCGATGGCTTATGTACAGTGTTGACGTCTGGTGTGTTATATTTTCACTAAAGCACATTTCGTATCATATGTAAGAGTCTTACGCACTTTATAATTACATTTTCGATAGCCGTGCGAAAAAGCTGCTAATTGATAATCCAAATTTAGGTCGGACTCGATTAGATATGATTCGATTATATACAATCAATGTATAAAATCAATGAACAACTACAATCAGTAAATAATAAAACAATTTTTTTGGGAAAAAGGCGAAAAAATTGATTTTTCGGACAACCCTAAAATAGAAATGGGCACCCTAACGAAAAAAATAAGAAAATACGGTTATAATATTTTGCGACAAAGAACAAATCTACCGCTTTTCGTGAAAATCTGAGAAGCACTATATCGGTTTGGCATGGAATGACTGTATATGAACAAAACTATTCCCACCTTTCCATCTTCATTAAACACCTCATGTAAAAATCTGTCAATTATGCATACACTCTTCGTCGAAACATAGTAAAAAAAATATATTCGTGAATGCAAACAGTGACAAAGGAGACACTTTACGACGAGTGATTTGTACGAAGTTCCACGGCCGTGTATGCATCTTAATTCTGAACCTGACATGCGACACTTGGTTTTTTTTTTCGTGTCCGTTTTCGGTGGTGTCTCCCTTTTTATCACTTTGTAGTTTTTCGGTGTACGCTTTTTTTTTTGTTGTCAACCAACGGCGGCGACGACGGCCGCGATCCACCGGAAATTGTTCAGACAAACTTGCGAAACGATTAATGCGAAAAAAAATGATGTCAAGAGGTAGCGAACAAATAGTGCGCGGATTGAATTTCTTATTTTTTTTTTCGTTCCACAATGGCGTGACCTATGTTAGCATCATCGGATGAATTTTTATTTCACTGGGAAGTGATTATCTGCCCATCAGAGTCAACCCTCGGGAAGCCGGTTTTATGATAAAGATCCCATTAGTTGTAATAGGGCGCAGAATCCGGCGGCTTGTCGATTGTCACGACATTTGTTACACTCGCTAACGTGACACGTGCATTGTGGATAATGCTTACCAAGGTCGCCTTGAACTTTGAACGTTCATCGACGCCATTATCACTTCTCGTTGTCTGTCAGAGCGTAAAATATCCTAAGTGGGAAGGGTTTTGTCGGCTTTATTCATCAACACACGTTCGATTTGGTCACGTGGGATGATGCCCTTCCAAAAGGCGCCAATTACCACGCCAATCGGATTCCCATCGTTTATGGTAAATTTTATTCGAATGTTTTGAACTGTAAAAAAAACTCTATAATCACTATGATTGACGTAGACAAATATTTGACAGTTGACAACAATGGAGTTGTCAGTGAACAGCCTGATGCGACCAGGGGTACGACTAAAACGTCAAATCCCTCATATTGCCAGTGTACCCAATATTGCTGCGGTTTACTGACATTTTGGTTCAATCAATTACTGTTGTGTACAACTCGGTGCGGTTATATAGTCGAATAGTGGCTAACTTTAAACTCCATGTTAAATGTGAACACCTCCATGTGAAACCGAAATATGAATATCGCTCATGCAATTAGAATAAAGCAGCGCACTTTTCGATTTCAATCCTCGTAAATGATATGTTGATAAACAAATGACGCCATATTGATTTTGATTTTGGGTAGCCTATATTCAATTGATGTCTAACCCCTGGATGCGACCATCCAAAACAACCCTATGGTTGCTACGATCGGTCCTACCAGCACCTTAACATGACGAAAAAAAAAACGTCCACGTTTCTGACTCATTAACGAACCAACCGATCAGTAAACCGGTGTTAGGAAAAATTCGTTGGACCGCGGCGCCACACACAAGCGGAATTAATTAGTTCATTAATCGCGCGAAAAATCTGCTCTACAAAAAAAAATAGAGAGCACAAAGCGCGGACATTAGAAAACCACCGAGGGAGGCTAATTGCATCCTAATTCGATGAAAATGATCACAACACACACAACACAATACAAGATACAACAAAGCGCAACAATAAAAAAGCGAGGGGAGCAAATGGTTTCGAAAAAAAAATTGGGCGCCCGCCACCGGTTGCTTTTTGTTTTCGTCCTCTTCGTGTGGGCACGAAGGAACTGTCACTTGTCAATTAGTGTACTGTTTTTTTTTCGCTGTGTGTAATGAACAATATTGAAATGTTCAAACGAAATCGGAAAAGGGAAAACGCAAAACCTTGGAGCAGTCAATTATTCCACCCTTGCTGGTTTCGTTATGCTGATGATGACGGCGATGGTTAAATAAATTTTCGTTTGTCGATTTTTTTGCTTCAACATTTGCCAGGTTCATGGGATAGGGATAGGTAATGTAATTTGTGTGCACGCTATCACGGCTGTCATAATACTTCGGTTTCGATTAGATTGCGAACCATTCTTCGAGTTTCCATTAGTTTTTTTTTTGCTTCGATTTCTCACTATCGACTACAATTGATGCGCTTGAGCCAAGTATTGGAAAGAAAATGTGTGTTATACGGGTAAAAACACGACAAAGAGATTTTACAACAAGACAACGTTTGGCCTCATGTTACAAAAACTGATGAAAAAATTATCCATTCACTATTCACTTGGTTTTGTCGCCCTCATTCTCCTGAAAATTTAAAAAAATGTAACGATTTAAGTAAGTGACTAGCGATGGACTACTCTGACACTTTTTTATCACGTTTTTCAACAGAGTATTGATTTTCATGAAAAACCACTTTTCCAAACTTATGTTGATAGTTTGATGACGAGGAAAACTTCAAAATATTGAATTAGGATTTGAACGAGAAAGAAAAGATGGGCCATTCTGAACAAGCCCTGGAAATCTCAATGCACAATCGCGAAAGCTGGGAAAATCTTCTGATACCCTACTTACTGTCAGTGATGAAAACTCATGAGCATTTTGTCTGTTGCTTGATTCGATATACACAAGCTACTCACGAGTCCCACAGCTTCAGGTTTACTCACTGTTTTTGATTCTTTAGTACGAATAAATTTAGCAAACGTTTACTCCCAAGCCTGTTTTTTACAATGTTGATCCCGAGTATACTCGCGAGAAAATACCCATTTTATTGACATTCGTCACGCTCACGGATTTGTTCATTTGACCAACAAGACGCATTTGACTGACAATGAATAAAATTCTCAGTAAAACTGCTGATGTTCAAACAATAAAAACCAGTTAATCCATCGAGAAATTACTAAGCAATAAGCGCTCAAAACTGTGTTTCAATTATGTATGTTTCCGAAAGACGTAGTCCTACGTAAAAATGAAAGAAAAAAATTAAACAATAAAAAAATCCAAAATAATGCAAAATTTAAAATAAAATCTTCAAAATATTTGAATGATTAAAAAATCCAAAATGTCGGAAAAATTCGAAAAGTCAAGGAATTTGTAAATAATTAGAAATCCTAAAAATGAACTAAGAAATCTAGAGCATTTAAGAAATTAAGAAAACTAACTGATCCAAAACAAATCTAAACAAAAATTCAACAAAATCACAAAATATAAAATATCTGAATCAATTTAACAACTATGCAAAATATAAATAATCAAAAGAAATAAAACTAAAGACCTCTTGAATGGAACATCCGTAAACTCAACGTAGGTATTACTTGCGTATTTTTTATTGGTAGCACTTAGTTGAGATTTCTCATGCTAAATAGCACGCGCCTTGGACGTATTCCGAGGGGCAAGCTCTATAATACGCGAGACCGCAGTACAAGACGGAAGATACTTGTTTGACGAAAAAAACCCCAACCAGAACGGGAATCGAACCAAAACCCCCGATATGATAATGTGTGACGCTAACCACACAGCCACGAGAGCACCAACTAAAAATACAAAATGTCTTGAAAATTTGAAAAATCTAGAAATTAACTTGAAAATTTAAAAATCATCTTAAAAGTATAAGGAATCTTGACGACTTAGAGAAAACAATCTGTATAAACTAGAGAATATACTCAATCTAACAAGTTTGAATTTATAAATTTAAAAAAAAAATCTGGAAAGAGATTTAGCAAATATAAAGAATAATAAAAAGGTTTAAAAAATAACAAAGAAAAATTCAGAAAACAGATACAACAGAAGAATCACAAAAATATTCATATAAACCCAGGTTTTTTTACGTGGGGGTTAGGAAAATTACCAACATTAAAAAAAACTCGAAAAAAAACCTCAAAATGTTGAAAGATCAAAGAAATGAAATAACTTAAAAAATGTATAGAGAGAGTCGAACAAAAAAATAAACGAAAATTCCCAAGAAAAAATCCAACATAATGGGAAATTAAAAATAACCAATTATTCAAAAAAATATTATTCAACGTTTTGTAATTTTTCTGTTGTATCTGTTTTCTAATTTTTTTTCTTTGTAATTTTTTAAACCTTTTTATTTTATTTTTTTGTATTTGTTTAATCTCTTTTCATTTTTTGTAGATTTATAGATTCAAACTTGTTAGATTGTGTATCGTTTTTTTCCGACTTTTTGGATTTTTTAGACCATTTAAGAGATTATTTCAAATGCTTCATTTTATAGAAAGAAATTTAGAGTATGTATAAACATTGAAAAATTAACTAAAAAACATTTAAGAAATTAGGAAAATTAACTGATCCAAAACATATCTGAACAAAAAATCTAAACAATTCACAAAATCTAAAAGAAAAATGCAATCTTAACAATCTGGAAATAAAATAAAGCATATTCAAAGTATGAGATAACTACAATATTTGATGAATTCTTCATAAACTAGAATCTAACTCTATCAAATAAATATAATAAATCTAGAAAATATATAAAATTCTGAAAAAATAACAAAAATTTAAAAAAAAATAACCTTCAACGATAAAAATCAGGAAACAAAATAACAGAAGAATTAGTCTTAGTCTAAAGCATTTGAAAGAATTAACAAATAAAATAACATCAAAACTATGAAAGGAGAATCTATCAAATTACAAAAAAAAATACATAAAAAAAACATAGAACAAAACAAAATTGAAAATCTAGAGAAAAAAAAACTAATCAAAAATCTAAAAATGAAATAAAATTTAAAAAACTGTTAGAAATTACGGAAAATCTTTTAAATATCCTCATCGAAAATCCAATCCAAAATCTACAAAATAAGAAAAATTTAAAAAATACTTCTAATCTTAAATGTGGAGGCGATCTGGCGTAGTGATAACATCCATGCCTCTCACGCTGAAGGTCACGAGTTCAATTCTCACTTCCGACATTCTTCCAAAAATGGAAGTAAAAGTGACGAACCAGCCAAATGAGTTGAAAATCACCATAATACAGATAAAAAAAAATTCTAATCTTAAAATCTTAGAAAATCAATAAATAACATAAAAATTAAAAATCCAGAAATCAATTAATCTGGAAAATGTCAAACGAAGATTTTTTTTTTTAAATAAGTCATAAATAATCTACCAATTTAAAACAAAAACAAAACAGAAACTTTTACTAAATTCATAAAAATAAATTCAAAAAACTAGAAAATCATAAGAAATGAAACGTTAAATTTAAAAAAATAATCAGAAATTCATGCAATCTAACAAATTTCGCCAAAAAACGCTATAAAATTAAAAATCTTCGAAAAGTCTGAAAGTCTGTCCTAGGATAAAACGTAATATATAGTTTTTCATGTTGAATCGCATGTGGATTCTATTTTTGATGTTACTTTTCTTGAATAGTTGCAATTTCACAAAGCATTGAAATTTCATAAATTTTCACAAATTTTTTATCTCGATTTTGGTGAGTCCGACACGGCACCACTATACGCCAAACTTTGTAAAATTAGAAGTGTTTTCTAATAAAAACATACAAAAAGTATCGAAGGTGCGAGAGGGGGAGGGGTTTGTTTTGAAATATAAAAGTTTTTAACATCAAATTCAATTTTTGAGCAAGATTTTCTGACAGTATTTTTAACATGTTATTTTTGCTAAACAGTCCGTTAATTTTCCATCCAATTTGTCAAACATGATATTTTATTCAGAAATCTGGGTTTTGAGTTACGATTTTTCGAAAAAAATATCAATTATTTTAAATACGCCCTTTAAAAAAATCGGTAGTTTTTTTGGGTGATTTGACGTGGAATTGCTCATACGTAAAACGCAGAAAGACAAATCAACTGTTGGGAGGTTTTCGCTAGTCACGTGATCGAACTCAACATTGCATTCCGAAACAACCGCTTGAATTTTTAAAGCTGCAAAAGGTTCTAACAGGAGCGGGGAAGAATTGCAAAATCTGTTCTCAAAGTAAAAAAGCTCGGAAAGATATTGAACAATATAATATTGCAATATTAGCCCAACTACATGCATCTTGGCAATGTGATTATGTGAAATATCATACATAGCAATGTTACGGAAGCTAACATTTAACCACTTTACTCCCAAAAAGTCACAGGAGGGTTGTTTCTGAGACACGACCGCATAGTTGACGTAGGGTTCCGTTAGGCTATGTATTGATTTTGGATATATTTGAAAAATTACATCGTTAAACTCTTTGACCCTGTAAAAGGCCGTTTTGTTTGGTTGTTGGATATTGTTTGTTCACTCCACCAGTGTTTACCGAGATGATGACAGAAGGATGGTAAACAGTCGTTGGATGGTGCGTATCAGATAAAAGATACCGAAGTGGAACGAGATATGGTGAAATCCTAGACGAGATGTCTCCTATGTTATTAAAAACATACCAATGTAATATAACATAATTACTAATACCGGACACAATTATCAATTTTTCTCATCAGTGAAAACATGTTACTTTAATATAAAGAAAACATAATTGAAATGGAAAAGGAAATTTTCTTTTATAACTTTCACTTTCTGAGTGTTTATTCAACCCAAATGCGAATTTTAATTGGACTAACAAACCTAATACTATATGTAGAGCATATGGGAAATCACTTTTTCTAATATTTCTTCACTTTTCCAATTTTTCTCGCCGTATAAACTTTCCTTGCGTGAAAATGAACACAACAAAACAGAGAGCTTGAACCAAAGGACCCATTCTCGAGCGGGAACACACCTTGATTTTTATTTATGAAAATTGAAAATAATCGTTTCATATATCAAGTCATTTTTAACACAACTGCTACCATATATAATTTTACACGTACACTTGTGCTAAATTTTTCACAATACACAATCGGTCATTGATATGAAATTTCACGAAGCAACCAACATTAACATTCCAAATTTAAATTTTATTTGCAAGAATTAATTCTATCACTCACCTCACTTACAATATAAAAATGCCCCCGACTTGCATATATTTGCAATGCCTATTTCCCTCAGGTAGCTTGGTTTAGATGTATCTGTCAGGGAATACATTTCGGTATGAACAAAAGCTCTCCCTACTTTCATTCATTTGCAATGCCGACTACCCCCAGGTAGCTTGGTTTTGATGTCCCTGTTAGGGACCCGCCGCATGTGTTGTCAATTTCAACCAATCAGAAGTAGATATTGCCGTTAGGATAGGGGTTAAGATTTTTCAATTGTTCGATAGTTAGTTTCGTGTCATATATTATTTCTTCAATATAAAAAATTGTTATGGAGTGCCGAAATCGATTGACGCAAAAATTTCATCAATCCATCATGAAATGATTGAGTAATAAGCGTTTGAAATTGGACAATTTTCACGATGTGCTCGATTTTCGATTTTTAGTTTGTACCCCAATATGTTCCCGAAAGACGTAATCCTACGTCAAAAGTGTAAAGATATATAAAATGTTAAAATATAGATATTCTATACGTTGATTTATTTGCAATGATTTGATGAAAATGAATGAAAAATCCGAAATATTTGAAAAAAAAACTAAATTATAAATTAAATCAAACCTTCAAAACAAAATTGTGTGAAGTTCACTTCAGCGCTTTCTCATTCATGTCTGTAGATTATACACGATGGAATGCAAAAAGCACACAACAAAAACCCCCCAAACAAACCTTCAAAAATTAAAAAGCAAAGGTTGAACTAATGAGGAAATCTTTAAATTGAAACAAAAACTTCAATGTGTAAAAAAAAACCTAAGAAGTTACAGATAATCTGAAAATTTTAAAGATTCAAAGAAAATTAGAAGATAAAAGAAACTGAACATTAAAAATCGGAAACTTAAAAAATTGTATAAAATATCAAAAATAAAAAATAAAAAATATACAATATAAATCATATAAAACAATATAAAATATAGAATATGAAAAATAAAATATAAAATATAAAATATAAATTATAAAATATAAAATATAAAATATAAAATATAAAATATAAAATATAAAATATAAAATATAAAATATAAAATATAAAATATAAAATATATAATATAAAATATAAAATATAAAATATAAAATATAAAATATAAAATATAAAATATAAAATATAAAATATAAAATATAAAATATAAAATATAAAATATAAAATATAAAATATAAAATATAAAATATAAAATATAAAATATAAAATATAAAATATAAAATATAAAATATAAAATATAAAATATAAAATATAAAATATAAAATATAAAATATAAAATAAAAAATATAAAATATAAAATATAAAATATAAAATATAAAATATAAAATCTATATCTATATATATAAAAATGGAGTGATGTCTGTCTGTCTGTCTGATTCTTATAGACTCGGAAACTACTGAACCGATCGACATGAAAATTGGTATGTAGGGGTTTTTGGGGCCGGGGAAGGTTTTCGTGATATTTTGAGACCCCCATACAAATGAAACACAAATTTCTGCATTACTCGGAAATTAACCAAGCAAACGAAACCAAAGTTGGCATGTGAAAGTTTTAGGGTACAATTAATGTTTCTATGATGGTTAGACAGTCCTTCCCCCACTCAAAGGGGGGGCTGCCATACAAATGAAACACAAATTTCTGCATTACTCGAGAATTAATCAAGCAAATGAAACCAAATTTGGCATGTGGAGGTTTTAGGATGCAATAAATGTTTCTATGGTGTTAAGATACTCCTTCCCCCTCTCTTAGAGGGGGCTGCCGTACAAATGAAACACAAATTTTTGCATTACCCGAGAATTAATCAAGCAAATTAAACCAAATTAGGCATATGGAAACTTTAGGGTGCAATGAATGTTTCTATGGTGGTTAGATACCCCTCCCCCTCTCTTAGGGGAGGCTGCCATACAAATAAAACACAAATTTCTGCATTACTCGAGAATTAATCAAGTAAATGGGCGGGACGAAGTTTGCCGGGTTAGCTAGTATGTATATAAAAATTTCGTGTCACGGTGTTTGTTACCGAACTTCTCCGAAACGGCTGGACCGATTTTGATGAAATTATACTCAAAATACTTGGTAGGTATGAGAATAGGTTGTAAACTATATATGATACCGATAGGATACCGATAACCATACATTTAATACCGAATAGGATGGCTCTATGCAGAAAAAAAGATCTGTATATTTTTTTCCTTAAATTTTGACTCCAATTCCCTATTTTTAATTGCGATTTTATTATTTTTGTGTCAAAAATATTCTAATAATTTAACCGTTGTTCGTTTTTTCAACAGAACGAATTCATTTAAGTTGTTCAGTGACTGATGGCGTAACGCCCGCTTCATTGAACATCCATCTACAAATACACAAGTAACATCAATTCATCTAAAGCAGGGAGCATCTCCGACGAGCTGGAAGTCTTTTTGAATGAGCACAATGAGTTATCGAAATTCTTCAAATCACATTTGCTCGGATTACAAAATGACAATCACGCTATTGCCATCAACCCTGATAAAACATCAGCTGGAGAGCACGTGTGTAGATCCAAAGCACAAGCGCTGCTGGAATCATGATAGCACGGTGACACGAGAAATTTAATGCGAAGAAAAAACAATAATCTGGAATTTTTTATTGTATAATTGAAATGGAAAAGGAAATTTTCTTTTATAACTTTCACTTTCTGAGTGTTTATTCAACCCAAATGCGAATTTTAATTGGACTAACAAACCTAATACTATATGTAGAGCATATGGGAAATCACTTTTTCTAATATTTCTTCACTTTTCCAATTTTTCTCGCCGTATAAACTTTCCTTGCGTGAAAATGAACACAACAAAACAGAGAGCTTGAACCAAAGGACCCATTCTCGAGCGGGAACACACCTTGATTTTTATTTATGAAAATTGAAAATAATCGTTTCATATATCAAGTCATTTTTAACACAACTGCTACCATATATAATTTTACACGTACACTTGTGCTAAATTTTTCACAATACACAATCGGTCATTGATATGAAATTTCACGAAGCAACCAACATTAACATTCCAAATTTAAATTTTATTTGCAAGAATTAATTCTATCACTCACCTCACTTACAATATAAAAATGCCCCCGACTTGCATATATTTGCAATGCCTATTTCCCTCAGGTAGCTTGGTTTAGATGTATCTGTCAGGGAATACATTTCGGTATGAACAAAAGCTCTCCCTACTTTCATTCATTTGCAATGCCGACTACCCCCAGGTAGCTTGGTTTTGATGTCCCTGTTAGGGACCCGCCGCATGTGTTGTCAATTTCAACCAATCAGAAGTAGATATTGCCGTTAGGATAGGGGTTAAGATTTTTCAATTGTTCGATAGTTAGTTTCGTGTCATATATTATTTCTTCAATATAAAAAATTGTTATGGAGTGCCGAAATCGATTGACGCAAAAATTTCATCAATCCATCATGAAATGATTGAGTAATAAGCGTTTGAAATTGGACAATTTTCACGATGTGCTCGATTTTCGATTTTTAGTTTGTACCCCAATATGTTCCCGAAAGACGTAATCCTACGTCAAAAGTGTAAAGATATATAAAATGTTAAAATATAGATATTCTATACGTTGATTTATTTGCAATGATTTGATGAAAATGAATGAAAAATCCGAAATATTTGAAAAAAAAACTAAATTATAAATTAAATCAAACCTTCAAAACAAAATTGTGTGAAGTTCACTTCAGCGCTTTCTCATTCATGTCTGTAGATTATACACGATGGAATGCAAAAAGCACACAACAAAAACCCCCCAAACAAACCTTCAAAAATTAAAAAGCAAAGGTTGAACTAATGAGGAAATCTTTAAATTGAAACAAAAACTTCAATGTGTAAAAAAAAACCTAAGAAGTTACAGATAATCTGAAAATTTTAAAGATTCAAAGAAAATTAGAAGATAAAAGAAACTGAACATTAAAAATCGGAAACTTAAAAAATTGTATAAAATATCAAAAATAAAAAATAAAAAATATACAATATAAATCATATAAAACAATATAAAATATAGAATATGAAAAATAAAATATAAAATATAAAATATAAATTATAAAATATAAAATATAAAATATAAAATATAAAATATAAAATATAAAATATAAAATATAAAATATAAAATATAAAATATAAAATATAAAATATAAAATATAAAATATAAAATATAAAATATAAAATATAAAATATAAAATATAAAATATAAAATATAAAATATAAAATATAAAATATAAAATATAAAATATAAAATATAAAATATAAAATATAAAATATAAAATATAAAATATAAAATATAAAATATAAAATATAAAATATAAAATATAAAATATAAAATATAAAATATAAAATATAAAATAAAAAATATAAAATATAAAATATAAAATATAAAATATAAAATATAAAATCTATATCTATATATATAAAAATGGAGTGATGTCTGTCTGTCTGTCTGATTCTTATAGACTCGGAAACTACTGAACCGATCGACATGAAAATTGGTATGTAGGGGTTTTTGGGGCCGGGGAAGGTTTTCGTGATATTTTGAGACCCCCATACAAATGAAACACAAATTTCTGCATTACTCGGAAATTAACCAAGCAAACGAAACCAAAGTTGGCATGTGAAAGTTTTAGGGTACAATTAATGTTTCTATGATGGTTAGACAGTCCTTCCCCCACTCAAAGGGGGGGCTGCCATACAAATGAAACACAAATTTCTGCATTACTCGAGAATTAATCAAGCAAATGAAACCAAATTTGGCATGTGGAGGTTTTAGGATGCAATAAATGTTTCTATGGTGTTAAGATACTCCTTCCCCCTCTCTTAGAGGGGGCTGCCGTACAAATGAAACACAAATTTTTGCATTACCCGAGAATTAATCAAGCAAATTAAACCAAATTAGGCATATGGAAACTTTAGGGTGCAATGAATGTTTCTATGGTGGTTAGATACCCCTCCCCCTCTCTTAGGGGAGGCTGCCATACAAATAAAACACAAATTTCTGCATTACTCGAGAATTAATCAAGTAAATGGGCGGGACGAAGTTTGCCGGGTTAGCTAGTATGTATATAAAAATTTCGTGTCACGGTGTTTGTTACCGAACTTCTCCGAAACGGCTGGACCGATTTTGATGAAATTATACTCAAAATACTTGGTAGGTATGAGAATAGGTTGTAAACTATATATGATACCGATAGGATACCGATAACCATACATTTAATACCGAATAGGATGGCTCTATGCAGAAAAAAAGATCTGTATATTTTTTTCCTTAAATTTTGACTCCAATTCCCTATTTTTAATTGCGATTTTATTATTTTTGTGTCAAAAATATTCTAATAATTTAACCGTTGTTCGTTTTTTCAACAGAACGAATTCATTTAAGTTGTTCAGTGACTGATGGCGTAACGCCCGCTTCATTGAACATCCATCTACAAATACACAAGTAACATCAATTCATCTAAAGCAGGGAGCATCTCCGACGAGCTGGAAGCCTTTTTGAATGAGCACAATGAGTTATCGAAATTCTTCAAATCACATTTGCTCGGATTACAAAATGACAATCACGCTATTGCCATCAACCCTGATAAAACATCAGCTGGAGAGCACGTGTGTAGATCCAAAGCACAAGCGCTGCTGGAATCATGATAGCACGGTGACACGAGAAATTGAATGCGAAGAAAAAACAATAATCTGGAATTCATCGTTGACACACACCGTTCATACGACCCTCGCTATGTTCTTCTTCAATGGCACTAACGTTCCCAAGGTTTGCCTTCTCAACGTAGTACTACTTGCGTCATTTTTATTAGTAAATAGTTGAGATTTCTATGACGAACAATACGCCTTGAATGTATTCTGGAGTGGCAAGCTCAAGAATACGCGTGACTACAGTGCAAGTCAGAAGGATTTCTTTAACGAAAAATCTCTTGCATAAACATTAGACCAACGAGACCCCGTCACAGATACTTAATTCATTATGAACATCATTTCTCATTTTGATTTAATATTTATGAACATGCGACGAAACAAACAGAGGGCGCGCTCGGAGGATTTTTGTGTTTATCATATGGTGATTTGACATGGTCAAGAAACGCCAATTCAAGATATCGTAAGCTGTGCCAACAATTTATGGTCGACGTATACGCGAAGGTAGAGATTGAACGACTGTAATTCTTACTACACAATCAACAAAAGCGATGCGAGGAATAATACATTCACTTGCGAGACACTATCATGAGCAACGCCGACACAGCTTTAGTTATAGCATTGTTATATTATATGCATTGTCATGACATTGCGCGTGAGTCCAAACACAAAATGAAGTTCGATCGTATTCGTCCCCACATATTGTTGGTTGTATTCTGTTGAATGGAAAAAGCGCAATTTTGCATTCTGTTCAAGCTCAAGTCCAATCGAGTTGAGCAAATGTGACAACCTTGCCACGCAATTCGACGTAAACAACATTGGTCTCCGTGTTCCATTTCTATGAAGCAAAACATAGTAATGTTTTTTCGGGTGGAATAAACACGCAAAATTTGGCATTCAAACACATTCAAAACAAATTTAGCATCCAAACAAAATCGAATAATAATTTTCATTCAAATTTCAACAATTTAGAATTATTTCCGGAATTAAGTCGATCAGATGGAGAGTAAATTGAACCACAAATACGGATGACTTACTTTGACCATTGTTTCGCGACAAGGCGAACGAATTTGAGAGTGTAAAAGTCGATTTCGATCGAATTGTAAAATCCGATCACTCATTATGCATATATGAATATTGAGTTCTACAAATCGGTGAAGAGTAATAAAAAAAATCCATGAATGAAGGAAGCAATATGGCTGTGTTTCAAACTTAGATTACCGATGTGAATACTCCTCGATTGAATGACAACGATAAAATAACGCGATTCCAAACAGGCCGATTAATCAGCTCCATTGAAGTTAGCTGGCGTATCGCTGGTTTCCAATTTATGAACGAGACCGAGCTGTTATAAACTAATCCATGTTGAAAATTGCATGCACGTAATTTCTAACAAGGAGACAGCAATAAATATTGATTTTCTATATTTCATTTTTTCTACTTTACGACAAACTTATATTACTTTTTTCAGTTGACGTTTAACTTTTAAGAGATCAAACATGTCAGTTACGTTAATGAAATACATCAAGAAACATCATATAACCTTTCGTTCAAATCATTCAATTCGTTTTTTTATCGGTCACATTCGATTTATTTTGAAGATCGTTAAAATATTCAAACACACTTACAATACATTAGTGTGTTTTATGCAACACCCAAAATATTCACTAGAAATAATTTATTTGGCAGAACAACGTTTGCCTGGTCAGCTAGTATAAAATATAAAATATAAAATATCTATAAATATAAAAATGGGATTTCTGTCTGTCTGTCTGTCTGATTCTTATGGACTCGGAAACTACTGAACCGATCGACATTAAACAACTTGGTATGAAGGGGTTTTTGGGGCCGGAGAAGGTTTTCATGATAGTTTGAGACCCCTCCCCCCTCTCTAAGGGGGGGGGGGGCTGCCATACAAATGAAACACAAATTTCTGCATTTCACGAGAATTAATCAAGCGAATGCAACCAAATTAGGCATCTGGAGGTTTTAGAGTGCAATAAATGTTTCTATACAGATTTGTGTGATTTCAATAACCTCTTAGAGGGGGCTGCCATACAAATGAAACATAAATTTCTGCATTACTCGAGAATTAATCAAGCAAATGAAACCAAATTTGGCATGTGGAGGTTTTAGGATGCAATAAATGTTTCTATGGTGTTAAGATACTCCTTCCCCCTCTCTTAGAGGGGGCTGCCGTACAAATGAAACACAAATTTTTGCATTACCCGAGAATTAATCAAGCAAATTAAAACAAAATTAGCCATATGGAAACTTTAGGGTGCAATGAATGTTTCTATGGTGGTTAGATACCCCTCCCCCCTCTCTTAGGGGTGGCTGCCATACAAATAAAACACAAATTTCTGCATTACTCGAGAATTAATCAAGTAAATGGGCGGGACGAAGTTTGCCGGGTTAGCTAGTATAAAATATAAAATACCTATAAATATAAAAATGGGATTTCTGTCTGTCTGTCTGTCTGATTCTTATGGACTCGGAAACTACTGAACTGATCAACATTAAACTTGGTATGTAGGGGTTTTTGGGGCCGGAGAAGGTTTTCATGATAGTTTGAGACCCCTCCCCCCTCTCTAAGGGGTGGCTGCCATACAAATGAAACACAAATTTCCTCATTACTCAAGAATTAATCAAGCGAATGCAACCAAATTAGGCATCTGGAGGTTTTAGAGTGCAATAAATGTTTCTATACAGATTTGTGTGATTTCAATAACCTGTTTTCAAAGCATTTAAAATTGCTATTGAAAAAGTTTTCGGCTCAATAATTAAAAATCATATAACGCTTGGACATTTTATCTTTCGCGTGAAGTGATTGCCATATCACTCCGTTCAGGCGTCAAAGGGGTATGACGGTCAAAACCATGCACTCCAAGCGTTGCGCTCTCGATTTCAAAACTTTGAACTTACACCCCGGCGCGGAAATGGAAGACGTAGTCATACGTCAAAGCAAAATAATGAGATAAGTAAGACGAGCACTTTATTTCGACTCTATAGAGGGCAATCGTTTGTACAGCCGGGTCATTGATTCACTGTCCCGAACATTACTCACCGAGTATGAGTCACACCTTCTTCAATGCTCCATCATTTCTAAACTTATTTTTGTTACAACGCAGTAATTAACCATTATTCTGCCAATTTAAGGCCCAAACTCGCCCCTCTGGTACTTCATCCGTAGCAGAACTCCAGCGCCTTGATTACAATCACCGCCCCGATAACGATCTGGATCTTGGCCCAAAAATCTACGGTATGGTTTCCCAAACGCAGCCCAATTAGAACTCACTCACGCATTTCAACAGTTGTCCCTTCCTCGCCAACGGCGTCCGAATGTCGGCCGAATGTGTGGTGGATATGGATTAATCCGACGAATTAACACTTTACCACTAATGAACAATCCCCCGCGGGAGGCACGCATGGTTTGGGTGCTTGCGACCGTTGTACACGCGCTGGAACAAATTTATCGACCAGAGCATTACCGGTCGTGTGTGTGCTCCTGAAATCTGGTGGCCAACCGGTGGAAGTCTCTAATTAGCTCCCAAAACACCACATACCATACCATACCATATCATACCTCGCGCCACAGGTCAACCATAAATCCATCTCCGGTCTCTCTCTCTCTCTCTGATCTATAAATATTCAATGGTGGTGATTGCTCCGTTCTTTCGGTTCGGAAGAAAATTGGGAACGATTGTTTGGTTCGTGATTCGGCTCAGCGAGTACCGGCCGGACCTTACGGTCATTACCGGGCGGGCCCTGATGAAGAAGAACAAGAAGGTTGGCGATTTATCAGTGCGGGATTGCAGAACACTCCACTTTCAAACTTGACAGCTAGTTTGGGTGAAAGACCATATCCACCTTAATTGGTGCTAAATTCTGTCAGTTTCGCTTGAGTCAGAGCTTAATTACGGTGGTCCAATTCCGTACCATATAGTGACCGTCAAAAATATTCACTCCCATAATTGATCCATTCTTCTTTTAATTGCGTAAGCTAACAAAAAAACGGTGTCGATCTAATGTCGATAAATATTTACATAAAATTCCAATGTTCCGCGAATGCTAAAACACCTGCTGCGAAGGGGGCATCAGAGAGGACCTGCAGGGGGCGCGGAAAGAAACAGGTTAATCAATTTATCACCTTTGTTTTATATTTCGACAGCACAAACCGCGCGCTGTGCTCGCGCTTACGCATTTCGTAAGGTTTGGGTTCTTCTTGCTACTTCTACTCCGCACAACGCAGCTGAGAAATATTTCAAAAGTGAAGCAATAAACTACTGAAGAGTCTCCACACATTCCACGGACGACGAAAAGAAACTTTGGTCTTCAGGTATAGACTGGTAAGGGGGAGGGGCAGGGAAGAGCAGGGTAATGGACACCACCAACCACCTGACATGCGAATGCAAATGTGAACACTTGCATGCCACTTTAATAAGTTTTTATGGCCGCACATATCTCCATCCCATTTACCCCGTGCATCATCCGAAGTTCCCGGTAATGTCTGCGCGCAGTCACGAACACTTTCAGCCGTGACACCAACCGCACTGCACACCGTCGAACGCCTCCCTCCTTTGTTCGGTTTTCCATGGTGATGATGATGATGATGATGATGTTAAAAACTAGAAGTGGGTTATATCTTTGATATAACCGCAAAGTGGACGTAGAACTAACGTTGACTTAGGAACAAATAAGTAACAAGCATATCAATCTCAGGCATTTCATCTCTTAGACATACCACTTCGTTTAGCCGGAAAAGAATTATTAACGCTCAAAGGGGGCATCGATTCCTCCTCGGAAATACCCAGCGCAAATAGTACCCACTCCCCAAGCACCGACAACTGGAATAATCGTCGATCCGGAGCAGGATTATTAACACTTTAGAAGGAATGGATTCCTCCTAAAAATTACACAGTAAAAATAAGGCCTCCTTCCCAACATTTCCAACTTCCCAATAACGACGATCGATTGCAGCATTCGTAAACAAATATTGATATGTAATATGACATCCACTACACCATATCATATCGTATTCTTCATTATCAAATCCATGGCCATCTGTATGTATCATCGACACCACGATTTTCTCTAAATACTCCTTTCAGTTCTGCCTGCAAAAACTTGCCTGAACTCTAATCCATCAAATTTGGTGTCTCTGAAAACGGCCGTTGATTATATGCTAAGGTAATAGCACGCTCTCCTCGGATACGACGGGCCAGCTGAATGTCCTTGGGAATGATGTGACGCATTTTGCGTGGATAGCACACAAATTGGTATCTTCGAATAAGCAGTGCCATAACCGCGGAACTTTGGAAGCGCCAGTCGGTTTAAAGTCCTGAGCAATCCCACGAACCAAACTCAGCAAAGGTAGCTTGCGGATCAGCAATTCGGGCGACTTTTGATAGTGACGAATTTCATGCAGAGAGATGGTATCGATGTGGCTTCTTCACACTTCCTGCGGCTGATGCGTTTTCCGAGTTGCTTTCGTGGTGCCTTACCACCGGTAGATTTACGAGCTGTCTGCATGGTCCCGATGAAACGAGTCCTCACGGTGTGAGAGTAGAGGTAGAAATGAACGAAAGCAAAGGAAGCGTCATATTATAAACCATAACAGTATGGAATGTAAATCCCACCCCTTTTATTTATATTCGTAGCTTAGCCTGAGAGAGAAACGAATACCATCGAAGTAAGTATACAGTAATGTATTTGAATCCGGGCGCATTTTAATCCGGACACTTTGCATTACATTCAATATCATACCACGGCCATAATTTTTTTTTCATGTTGAATTTATGCGATTAATAGTTACTAATATAGTTAGAGTGGCTCCCTTGGCCGAGTGGTTAGCGTCATAACTAACATGCCGGGTGTTCGGGTTCGATTCCCGTTCTGGTCGGGGGGATTTTTCGTCAAAGAAATTTCCTTCGACTTGCACTGTGATCACGCGTATTCTAGAGCTTGCCACTCAAAATGCATTCAAGGCGTGTTATTTGGCATAGAAATCTCAACTAAGTACTAATAAAAATGACGCAAGTAATACTACGTTGAGACGGCGAAGTTTCTCTAGGAACGTTAGTGCCATCGAAGAAGAAGAAGAATATAGTTAGAGACGAATGAACTCTCAGAGTTTAAAGTCTTTTTAATTCAAAACCTAACTAACCTAATGTAGTTACTGATAGTTACTTGATAGTTACTAATCAATCGCATTAATTTAACATGCACAAAATGTTGTGGCTGCGGTGTGATATTGAATGTAACGCAAAGTGTCCGGATTCAAATACATTACTGTATACTTACTTCGATGCTATTCGTTTCTCTCTCAGGGTAAGCTACGAATAAAAAAAGAGGGTGGGGTTTTCATTCTATACTGTTATGTTTCGTTCATTTCTTACTCTACTCTCGCACCGTGAGGACTCGTTTGTTTGGGACCAAGAAGACAGTTCGTTAGTCTTTCGGTGGTAAGGCATCACGAAAGCAGCGCGGATAAGCGCACCAGCCGCAGGAAGTGTGAAGAAGCCACATCGTTACTTTGCGTGAAACTCGGGAACTTTGCGTGAAACTCGTCGCTATCAAAAGTCGACCAAATTGCAAGCTACCTTTGCAGCGTTTGGTTCGTGGAATTGTCCAGGACTTCTAAACCGACTTGCTCGTCAGAGTTCCGCCGTAATGGCACTGCAGGAGGCCTATTCGAAGATACCAATTTGTGTGCTATCCACGCAAAACGCATCACACCCTGGACATTCAGCTGGCCCGTCGAATCCAAGGAGAGCGTGCTATATTTGCTTAGCATATAATCAACGGCCCTTTTCAGGACTCCAAATTTGATGAATTAGAGTTCAGAAAAGTTTTTGGCAGGCCGAACTGAAAGAAGCATTTAGCGAAAATCGTGATGTCGATGATAATTCGATACAGACAGGTGCCCCGGATATGGATTTGATAATGAAGAATATGAAATACATGACATGATGTAGTGAATATTTCCCCATATCGAAGAAATCACTTTGATGAAACTGCATTATAAAATTATTTGTGTGCGAATGGCGCAATCGATAGTCGATTCTAATTTGCGCTGGGTATTTCCTCGGAGAATTCGATTCCTCTTTTGAGCATTATTAATTTCTTTCTGGCAAAAGGAAGTGGTATGATAATCACATTATTCGAAAGATAAAATGAAGATGTTTTCTGCCAATTTCCTTTCAACCTCCAAACATCTCTTTCTCCCGTTTGTCGTTTTTGCGTTCGCTAATCCTTTCTCACAACACCCATTTTTCGTTTGAGAAATTGTTTGAGAAATTGTTTGAGAAATTCCTAAAGATTAATTGCACATCTAACAAATTGCCGAAAGACGTGGTCTTACGTTGATCGCACTTGATTGAAAAATCCAAAACGAAATGTATTTGGTCGCAGCACTATATGAGTAGAAAACAAATAATCGCTCGAAAATTACATGATTTTCGCGATGTGAAAAATTTTCCGTTTTTCATGTTATGCATCAAATATTGGATACGAAAGTTTTCTACTGATGGGGAAAAATAATATTCAGAAGCTTTCCTGCTAATTGCGATTGATTGAAAAATCACAAAACCAAATGTATTTGGTTGCAGTGTTGTATGGATAGAAAACATTAAAATAAACTCTTTCGCATGAATGTATTTTTCAATTCCCAGGGGAACTGGTAGATAATTTTTCAGCAATGATGATAACAACGAGGGTTCCGCGCGTGTATGTGTGTGTGGCGGCTGCTCCGATGTTTCAAGCGGAACCGTGGCATCACTCTCCTCCTGATGGATTCCCTTCTGGCCTAAGGTGCACAAACAGGCTCTTGGTGACACCGTCCATCAACGCTTTCATGATAAACGAAGTAAGCTTCATCAAAACAGCGACAACATGCTCCAATCGCTGTTCAATTATAACTGAGCGGATTTCCGAGCGGCGCTCGCTTATATACCGATTGGTGATTTCAATAGCCTGTTTTGAAAGCAATTTTAAGGCTGTTGAAACAAGTTTTTGGATCAAAAAGTAACAAGTATATAACGCGTAGACATTTTATCTTTCGAATGAAGTGTTTATCATACCATTTCGTTCAGTTGTTTAGGAGCTATTAACACTCAAAATCTCGGTCTCCGGCGTAACGCTTTCGTTTTCGAAACTTTGATTTTACACCCCGGTATAGAAATGAAAGACGTAGTCCTACGTCAAAAAAATGCACCCTTTTACGTTCTGATGCATTTCATTGATGGATTCGAGGGAGATACTTATGAGCTGCAATGTCAAATGACGCCTTCTGCGACCTCCTCTTCGAGAGCGAAAGATCCCCGACGGGCTTTCGTCTAGTTTCCGGACGGTCCGCGCCCGAGCACCCCCTCCGACCGGACGCTAATTAAATTAACTAGCAAACCGAATAAAATGGAGCTGCACCCAAAGCAAGCGCCCCAGAGTTCATGTCGGAACTTCACGCTTCCATTGATCGCGGTCATCGCCGGGGAGGGATAATCCATTAAACATTAAAATTGTGCAGGGAGAAGTGCTTTGCGCGGTTGGTAATTCATTCCATCCGTTTTGCGGATTGTGTCCGGGGAGCAGAAATACCGATATGGACTCATGTCGCTTGCGATGGCGATGGTATTCTCAGAATTTTGTTTACCATTTAACAGACAGAATGTCGGATGGGTAATGTCGGGGATATAACAGAAGAGACGTAGAGCTACACCAAGTGCTGTCAAATAGCTTATGGAGTATCCAAGTAGTTTTTCAGTATCTTCAGTTAATTAACAACTCCCATACTCCCACGAACATCATTCCCGAAGAAATTATCCACGAATTGTAACACGCAGCACCTTTCGCCGGACGACAACAGAAATCCCGAACCGAATCGATGCTGTGTTGACGTCGGCGGTGACTGCAACCGTAGTGGAACAAATTTTCATCTTCAGTTTTCAACCGAAGAACACAGCTAGCACCGCAGTAGAAAAACCGCCGTTGGGGGTGAGAAGACAGATCACTTTTACAATTGAGAAACTTGATCCACAACCAAACAAAAAACTAGAAGTGGGTTATATCTTTGATATAACCGCAAGGTGGACGTAGGACTAACGTTGACTTAGCAATCAATAAGTAACAGGCATATAAATCTTAGACGTTTCATCTTTCGAATAAAGTGATTATCATACCGCTTCGTTTAGCCGGAAAAGAATTATTAACGTTCAAAGAGGGAATCGATTCCTCCTCGGAAATACCCAGCGCAAATAGTACCCAAGCCCCGACAATTGGAATCATCGTTGATCCGGAGCAGAATTATTAACGCTTGAGAAGGAATGGATTCCTCCTCGGAACTACACAGCGAAACTAAGACCCCCTTCCCAACAATTCCAACTTCCCAATAACGACGATCGATTGCAGCATTCGTAAACAAATAATTTTATAAATGTGATTTCTTCGATATACAATATAATAACCACTTTGATCATATCCACTACACCGTATCATACCATATCAAATCCATAGTCAATCCGAGTACAAAAGTACTCGCTGCTTGCATCTAATTTTCTATGCCAATTTCCCCTGGCCCCATGGTTTTGAAATCTGAGTTAGGGAAACATTCCAATTTGCAGAAACGCATGCGAGTACAAAAGTACCCGCTGCTCACATCTATTTGGCAATGCCGATATCCCCTGGCTTCATGATTTTGAAGTCTGTGTAAGGGAAACATTCCAATTTGCAGAAACGCAAACCAGTACAAAAGTACCCTCTGCTTGCATCTAATTTGCAATGCCAACTTCCCCTGGCTCCATGGTTTTGAAGTCTGTGTTAGGGAAACATTCCAATTTGCAGAAACGCAAACTAGTACAAAAGTACCCACTGCTTGCATCTAATTTGCAATGCCAACTTCCCCTGGCTCCATGGTTTTGAAGTCTGTGTGAGGGAAACATTCCAATTTGCAGAAACGCATGCGAGTACAAAAGTACCCGCTGCTCACATCTATTTGGCAATGCCGATATCCCCTGGCTTCATGATTTTGAAGTCTGTGTAAGGGAAACATTCCAATTTGCAGAAACGCAAACGAGTACAAAAGTACCCACTGCTTGTATCTAATTTGCAATGCCAACTTCCCCTGGCTCCATGGTTTTGAAGTCTGTGTTAGAGAAACATCCATCCATTCCAGCGATCGTACCTCAATCGTTGCGCAATTTTAACTGAGTGGATTTCCAAGCGGCACTCACTTAACGGGTGTTAAATAAAAAATGAGATTTTTTTCAATACCTTTCAGTAACTCAAATAAAGAGCATAAAATTTTCTTTCTCCAAGAAAATTGCTCTTTGGGCTCCCTAGAAACAGTAGGCGTGTTTGGTTTTGCTAGTTTGAATTTAGTCAAAGCAAAGATGGCGTCGAAACAGCACGTGCTCCGCGAACGCATTGTACGGTTCTACGAAACGCATTTTCAGCAAGGAAAAAGGTTCACGGTGGCACATTTGAAGGAAGAAAATGTACCTGTCAGTACGGTATATCGTATCCTGGGTTCCCTGAACGTAGAGCGGAAGGTCGGAAGTGGTCGTCCGGTGACGATAATGACGAAGCAGAGGAAGACATCGTTAAAGAAGCTGTTTGACAACAAGGACGCAACCTGCCTGCTTGACGCCGGTCGGAAATATGGCTGCTCCAACGTATTGATCCATCGGACCCTCAAGATGGAAGGAATCGTCTGCAGGAAGAAGACGAGGTCGCCGGAGTACACGGAGGAGCAGATTGAGACGGTTAAGTCACAGTGTCGGTGGATGACCAAAAAATACCGCGGGACGTCTTTCGTTCTGGACAACGAAAGCTATTTTCCGCTGTCCAAAACACATATTCCAGGAAATGATAATTACTACTCCAGCGACAAGTCATCCACACCGCCTGAAGTGAAATACAAGTTCAAGCACAAGTTTGAGAAAAAGGTTATGTTGTACATCGCCATTTCCAGCCGGGGCATTTCAAAGCCTTGGTTTAAGCCGAGCGGTCTGGCAATCAACCAACAAATCTATCGAGAAGAGTGCCTCGATAAAATCCTGCTGCCGTTCCTGAACGAGCATCACACGGATGGGAAGTACGTCTTCTGGCCGGACAAGGCGTCTTCCCATTACGCCAAGAAGACGCTGGCGTATCTTGAGGAGAAAAAGATACCGTTCGTGCCGAAAGATCGTAACCCAACAAACTTGCCCCAGTGCCGCCCAATAGAGGATTTCTATGGCTCACTCAGTGCCCTAGTGTACAAATGGAGGGCCAAGGACACGAAGCAACTGACTACAAGAATCCGGAATTGTATCCGGAAAATGGACGTAAGTGCCGTGCAACGTTCTTGTGAGAGCATCGAGACAAAGTTGCGTCGAACAGCAGACCACGGCCCTTACTCAAACATTCACTGACATTTTTTTGAAGAAAATACATTATGTTATTAATAAAAAATACTGAAATCGATGAAAAAAATTTTTTTTTTTTATATGTGATTGAAAAAATTCTCATTTTTTATTTAACACCCGTTATATACCGATTGGTGTGATTTCAATGGCCTGTTTTAAAAGTAATTCTAGGGATATTGAAACAAATTTTTGGATCAAAAAGACGCGTAGACATTTTACCTTTCGAATGAATTGTTTATCATACTATTTCAGTTGTTTAGGAGCTATTAACGCTCAACATCTCGTTCTCCGGCGTAATGCTTTCGTTTTCGAAAGTTTGAACTTACACCCCAGTATAGAAATGAAAGACGTAGTCCTACGTCAAAAGTCACAGGATGGTTGTGTCCGAGATACGACCGCATAGTTGACACAGGATTCCGTTAGGCTATCTGTTGCATGCTGCTTTAGGATAAGATTGGAGAATTATATCATTAAACTCTTTGATAATGATTTGATAACCCTGAAAAGGACCGTTTTGTTTAGTTGTTGGGTATTGTTTGTCCACTCCACCAGTGTTTCCAACCGATTGATAATGACAAAAGGAAGGTGATTAGTTGTTGGATGGTGCGAATCAGGATTGGACGATCTTTATAAAAAGATCGATCTTGTCGAATCGATTTTCCAAACGGCGTAGGAATCGATCCACTGATTAAATTGGTACAAAAGAATCGATCTTTGCCAGATCGATCTATGAAAAATCGAAAACTTGTTTACCAATTTATCTGCTTATTCTATAGGAGTATCGTCTTTTCTTAAAACAAGGAATAAAAATTTCATATTTATAAAGACACATCAAAAGCAAAAGTAGAAGATGCTATCCAAATGTTGACATTAGGTTTGAAAAAAATGTTAGGTAGTCTTTGGTGAGATTGAAATCGACGTATACTGGAAGAACAATTACAAAGAGATCGATATCCAAGATCGATAAAATCGAAAGCAAAAAAATCGATTTTCTCGAGTAAAAAAGATCGATCCAAAAAAACGAAAATCGGAATGGAAAAGATCGATCTTCTGAAAATCGATCCAAGATCACCCAATCCTAGTGACGATAGAAGATACCGAAGTGGAATGCGGTATGATGAAAGTCACCCTCTGGTGCACTGAACGAGATGGTTCCTGTGTTATGTATCGATGAAATAAAGGGAAAAAGACTCACCAGTGTAATACAGAAAAATTGATCATTGTACTCGATGGTGATAATTATTTATCATCATCGAGTACAACGATAAATTTTTCTCACCAGAAAAAACATGTTACTTTATTATAGAGAAAACATATTTGAAATGGAAAAGGTATTTTTTTTACAATTTTCACATTCTGAGTGTTTATTCAACCCATTTCCATTTTCGCTTCAAACCCAATGGAACACGATGCTGTATGCCTCGATGTAAATTTCATTTGGACTAACAGTACCTAATACGATATGTAGAGCATATGGGAAACACCTTTTTCGAATATTTCTTGGTTGACTTTCCCAATTTTTCACGCCGCATGAACTTTCCTTGAGTGAAAATTAGCACAACAAAAACAGACAGCTTAAACCGGACGATCAGTTCTCGAGCGGGAACAGACATTGGTTTTTATTTATGAAAATAAATCGATTCATATTTCAAGTCATTCTAACCCAACCGCATATACAATTTCACATTTACACTTGTGCTAAATGTTTCATAATGGACACTTGACGCAAAAATCTCATTAATCCATCATGAAATTGACTGAGTATAAACGTTTGAAATTGAACATTTCTCACGATGCGATCGAGTTTCGTTGTTCAGTTTGTTCCCCCAATATGTTCCCGAAATACGTCGAGAGTATTCTAGATCGCCAGTCACTTCTTTGAATCGTCCCATTTTTTAAATTTTTAGGAGAATGTAGGCTAGATAATGTATTTTTGATAGAAATAAGTGAATGGATAGTTTTCATCCGTTTTTATAACATAAGGCCAAACGTTGTCTTGTTGTAAAATCTCTTCGTCGCGTTTCTACTCGTATAACACACATTTTCTTTCCAATACTTGGCTCAAGCGCATCAATTGTAGTCGATAATGAGAAATCGAAGCGAAAAAAACTAATGGAAGTTTGTTTTTATCAAAAATCGATTCAAACGAGAAAACCACAGAGTGCCAAAAAGAAGGGGATGTCTTAAAATTGCATTACTCGTCGAGATTTACTGTTATCTCGAAAAAAAAAATTGTAAAAAAAATTTTTTTTTTGGCGCTTGGTCGTTTTTTGTCTGAAAAGTCGATTTTTAACAAAAACAATTTTTTTTAGATAACTGTTAATCACGATGTGTCATGCAATTTTAAGACATTTGACATCAAAAAAAATTTCAAAACCCCGATTCTGTTTACTTTCCTTTTGGGTGATTTTACTCAAACTTTGACCGCTTTGCGCCACTCTCCCTTAAGTCCGATTGAGCTGATATTTGGCAGAGGGTGTTTTTTTGAGGTGCTAAACATTTTGTATAGGGTAACTTTTTGAAATTCAGGGTCGATTTTTTTCATTCATTCATTGGCACCCTAGGGGTCACTCTACGAAAAATGTAACGATTCATTAACAGTTTTCAAACGCATATTACTCAAAATCGTTATTGCGATATATATTGTGTTATATACCACTAGACAGGGAATTTATCCAGCATTTTTTCGCTTAAAACATGAACAGTGAATGTAGTCAAAAAAAGTGAGCAATTTGACGATTAAAATAATATGTATGTTATCTTTCGATGCACTAACCACTCGCTTTCCTCAGCGACCCAACGAGCAATCTTTTTGCCTAAATTTGGGCGTTAGCTCACAATGATAGTTGATGCGTATAAAAAATTATTCTCCATTTACCGATCAAAGGCATTTATCAGTTATTGTATTGTATGTTGTCCAATCAATTCGTGCTCAATGCACGTCTTGCTACTAACAATTTATGTAACTGTGGTCCAGGATGTCAGAACATCGAGCATGTTGTTTGGTTATGTAAAAGATGCAATTAACGAATTTAACTGGCTGCTGATCGAAAGGATATACTCACCCATATCAGATGATGATAGCTTGAATAGTCTTAATCTTAATGATCTTAATACTATGCTTAATATTATGCTATATGTCTTCTTTAGAAGCCCGCGTCACTTCCTCGAATGCACTTCCCCATTCTCCTTTCCCTTTCCTATACATAAGCAGAACTTAGCACCCAATGGGATCAGCTACACGAACTTCCCAAGAGGGCACTCATGGCCATAGAATACTCAATATACATCAACATCAGCGATAAAGTTATTACAAACAATGTTCCGGACAACGCGACAACGAAGAAGAAAATGCTATTTTTATTTAAAATATATTACTGTAGTCATAGATTTATTTTACTCAGGCTCATATTTATGTAGATCTTAACTATTTAGACTTGTGTTTAAAAATGATACATGATGGCACTTTGTCTTCTTCTGCATAATTAAACAAACAGAAGAAAGGGGTAGTAATGGCTTTAATGGTATATTTGTGTACATTTTTGAACAGACTGTGGTTCCGAATTCTACCAACGTTATCTCATCTAACTCGTTTAAAGGATACTAGTTCATATAGGAAACGGTTTTTTTTCAAGGCTTGCATTTGATACATTTCGGAATTAGTTTTGCCAACACTGTCTACAGAAGCTTAATCAACAACTGAATCAATACACACAAAAGATAGTTCTGCGTAGCGGCAATATCGTACCCAATGAGGAACATCCGAGGTGCGATAATTGTAAATTGAAGGAACACAAATAATTACTAAGCAACGGCAGTTCTACGTCAACCTTGAGGTTATATCATAGGTATAACCCCTCCATTGTTTTTTTCTCATCGAAATATGTTACCTAACACAGCCATCAAAATCAATATGCCTGGGGGAATTCGCTTTGAAGATACAGGCTAATTGGGGGAATTTTTGTTCCCATCGAAATGTGTTCCCTAACACAGCCATCAAAACCAAGGTACCTTACATTACATGGCGTTTGTTCAAATTCTTCACTTACACAGTAAATATGTTACTGTACCGTACCATTTATTTCAGCTGGTACTAACAAACAGGTTCAAAACCCTGCCCCTCCAACGTATCGCTCCCTTTTGCGAAAATTTTTATTTACACCCCATTTGCCAAAGTGTTTTTCAATATTTTACCCTTAGATAACGGGTGTTAAATAAAAAATGAGAATTCTTTTTCTTTTCACATATATAAAAAAAAATTTTTTTTTCAACGATTTCAGTATTTTTTATAAATAACATAATGTATTTTCTTCAAAAAAATGTCAGTGAATGTTTGAGTAAGGGCCGTGGTCTGCTGTTCGACGCAACTTTGTCGCGATGCTCTCACAAGAACGTTGTACGGCACTTACGTCCATTTTCCGGATACAATTCCGGATTCTTGTAGTCAGTTGCTTCGTGTCCTTGGCCCTCCAATTGTTTTTATACACTAGGGCACTGAGTGAGCCAAAAAAAAATCCTCTATTGGGCGGCACTGGGGCAAGTTTGTTGGGTTACGATCTTTCGGCACGAACGGTATCTTTTTCTCCTCAAGATACGCCAGCGTCTTCTTGGCGTAATGGGAAGACGCCTTGTCCGGCCAGAAGACGTACTTCCCATCCGCGTGATGCTCGTTCAGGGACGGCAGCAGATTCTTCTCGATAGATTTGTTGGTTGATTGCCAGACCGCTCGGCTTAAACCAAGGCTTTGAAATGCCCCGGTCGGAAATGGCGATGTACAACATAACCTTTTTCTCAAACTTGTGCTTGAACTTGTATTTCACTTCAGGCGGTGTGGATGACTTGTCGCTGGAGTAGTAATTATCATTTCCTGGAATATGTGTTTTGGACAGCGGAAAATAGAATTCGTCGTCCAGAACGAAAGACGTCCCGCGGTATTTTTTGGTCATCCACCGACACTGTGATTTAAACGTCTCAATCTGCTCCTTCGTGTACTCCGGCGACCTCGTCTTCTTCCTGCAGACGATTCCTTCCATCTTGAGGGTCCGATGGATCAATACGTGGGAGCAGCCATATTTCCGACCGGCGTCACGCAGGCAGGTTGCGTCCTTGTTGTCAAACAGCTTCTTTAAAGATGTCTTCCTCTGCTTCGTCATTATCGTCACCGGACGACCACTTCCGACCTTCCGCTCTACGTTCAGGGAACCCAGAATACGATATACCGTACTGACAGGTACATTTTCTTCCTTAAAATGTGCCACTGTGAACTTTTGACGTAGGACTACGTCTTTCATTTCTATACCGGGCAAAGTTTCGAAAACGAAAGCGTTACGCCGGAGACCGAGATTTTGAGCGTTAATAGCTCCTAAACAACTGAACGAAATGGTATGAAATGGTACTTCATTCGAAAGATAAAATGTCTACGCGTTATATAATTGTTACTTTTTGATCCAAAAACTTGTTTCAATAGCCTTAAAATTGTTCTCAAAACAGGCTATTGAAATCACCAATCGGTATATAAGCGAGCGCCGCTCGGAAATCCACTCAGTTCTAATTGAACAGCGATTGGAGCATGTTGTCGCTGTTGTGGTGAAGCTCTTCGTTTATCATGAAAGCGCGGATGAACGGTGTCACCAAGAGCCTGTTTGTGCACCTTAGGCCAGAAGGGAATCCATCAGGAGGAGAGTGATGCCACAAACGGTTCCCCGGGAAGACATCGCTACACACACATACACGCGCGGAATTCTTTCCGTTTGGATGCCATTCAGCATCGAGAAAGTTCCGGAAAGATCTAATCATTTCTGGAATATAATCTGCTAGTTCCTCTGGGAATTTAAAAATACATTCATGTGAAAGAGTTTATTTTAATGTTTCTAACCAAATAACACAGCGACCAAATACATTTGATTTTGTAGTTTTTCAACCAAGTGTAATTAGCAGGAAAGCTTCTGAAGATTATTCTTCCCCATCAGTAGGATATTTCCGTATCCAATATTGTATGCGCACGCAATCGATTATTGCTCAGTCGCCGAAAGTTTCGAGCTCAGAGAGTTCATTCCCCTCTAGATTGCCTTCCAAATTGCCATCGTAAACCACACCTCTCGACTCAATCACACACTGGTGGTGGTGAGACGCATTCATTTTTCGTGAGGACATCGACAAGACAACATCGTCGCCTAACGTGCTGGACGAGGTGGACGGCGAAGAATCGACACATACACGCGCGGAATTCTTTCCGTTTGGACGCCATTCAGCATCGAGAAAGTTCCGGAAAGATCTATTCATTGCTGGAAAATAATCTGCAAGTTCCTCTGGGAATTTAAAAATACATTCATGTGAAAGAGTTTATTTTAATGTTTTCTATCCATGTAACACTGTGATCAAATATTTTTCAATCAAGTGCTATTGACAGGTGGTTATCGAGTTAGTATTAACTACTGGTGGGCTTCCAGTATCGAGGAAAATGTGGAAATATCTAATCGTTGCTGGAAAATAATCTGCCAGTTCCCCTTGGAATTGAAAATTACATTCAAGCGAAAGAGTTTATTTGAATGTTTTCTATCCATAAAATATCCATATAATACATTTGGGTTTGTGATTTGTCAATCAAGTACAGTTAGCAGGAAAGCTTCTGAAGATTATTCTTCAGAACAAGGTTTTTCGTATCCTATATTGGATGCATAAAACCTTGTGCCTCCAACGTAACGCTCTCGTTTTCGAAGTCCCCCAAATATTCATTTATTCATTCATTCAGAATGGATTTAGATTCAACTTCAAACAAATGATCTCTAAATCAACGATAGTCCTACGTCACTCTTGCGGTTATATAGATATAACCCACTTCCTGTTTTTTCCTTGCTGGAAATGCGTTTCGTAGAACCGAACAATGCGTTCGCGGAGCACGTGCTGTTTCGACGCCATCTTTGCTTTGACTAAATTCAAACTAGCAAAACCAAACACGCCTACTGTTTCTAGGGAGCCCAAAGAGAAATTTTCTTGGAGAAAGAAAATTTTACGCTCTTTATTTGAGTTACTGAAAGGTATTGAAAAAATTCTCATGTTTTATTTAACACCCGTTAATACCTCATCCTTAGATAATATTGCAAGGAAAATAATATTACGTCAACAATGCGGTGCACCGTGGCTCATTCTAGAAGTGTAATAGATTTTTGGGAAATCGAAACAGTGATAACATGCCAAGAAACTTCCGACAAACCTGTGCTTCAACATTAAACGTACTTGAATGGAACGGGACCATCAACACTATTCACATTTTCTGACGCATGGCTCGCATTTTTGTCGTCACCGAAGAAAAACAGGAAGTGGGTTATATCTATGGTATAACCGCAAGGGTGACGTAGGACTATCGTTGATTTAGAGATCATTTGTATGAAGTTGAATCTGAATTCATTCTGAATGAATGAATATTTGGAGAACTTCGAAAACGAGAGCGTTACGTTGGAGGCACAAGGTTTTATGCATCCAATATTGGATACGGAAATATCCTACTGATGGGGAAGAATAATCTTCAGAAGCTATCCTGTTGATTGCGATTGATTGAAAAATCACAAAACCTAATGTATTTGGTCACAGTGTTACATGGATAGAAAACATTAAAATAAACTCTTTCATATGAATGTAATTTTAAATTCCCAGAGGAACTGGCAGATTATTTTCAGTAACGATTAGATATTTCCACATTTTCCTCGATACTGGAAGCCCACCAGTGGTTAATGCTAACTCGATAACCATCTGTTAATAGCACTTGATTGAAACATATTTGGTCACAGTGTTACATGGATAGGAAACATTCAAATAAACTCTTTCACATGAATGTATTTCTAAATTCCTAGAGGAACTGGCAGATTATTTTCCGGATCTTTCTCGATCCAAACGGAAAGAATTCCGTGCGTGTATGTGTGTGTGTGTGTAGCGGCTGCTTCGAGATCTTCCCGGGGAACCGTTTGTAGCATCACTCTCCTCCTGATGGATTCCCTTCTGGCCTAAGGTGCACAAACAGGCTCTTGGTGACACCGTTCATCCGCGCTTTCATGATAAATGAAGAGCTTCACCACAACAGCGACAACATGCTCCAATCGCTGTTCAATTAGAACTGAGCGGATTTCCGAGCGGCGCTCGCTTATATACCGATTGGTGATTTCAATAGCCTATTTTGAAAGCAAATTTAAGACTATTGAAACATGTTTTTGGATCAGAAAGTAACAAGTATAGAACGCGTAGACATTTTATCTTTCGAATGAAGTGTTTATCATACCATTTCGTTCAGTTGTTTAGGAGCTATTAACACTCAAAATCTCGGTCTCTGGCGTAACGCTTTCGTTTTCGAAACTTTGATTTTACACCCCGGTATAGAAATGAAAGACGTAGTCCTACGTCAAAACTGTAAGATGTACTCAATTTTCACTTCGTTCACTGCCGCTTCAACACCATGATAACCCGTTTGTTGTTGTTTACGTTAGTCACTGTTTGCGCTATTCGTCGATATTTTAAACCGTTTTTCATCGTGCAAGTTCATTGAATATTCGTATTTGTTATTTTACTGTGATTTCAACTTCGTTTGTGTTTAAATCGTGCTCTTGGAACATCAAACTTCGAACGACAATTCACTAAATTCGACAGTGAATTTTTGCTCATCTCGCCGAAGCAACTAATAACACCAGCCACTGTCCCAACGTTCTTGTTTGTTGCGAATCGAAAGGCGACGATGGCAAAGAAGATGTGTCAACAATGCAAATTGGAAGTGAACGATATTGATCCCATACGCTGCGGTTTTTGCGAGCCCTATCTCCACATCAGCTAACATTGTTGTGGATTGAACAGTCGTGCCTTCCGTGACCCTCTCACCCAGGGAAGAAAGATAATGTATATCTGCACTGAGTGTCGAATTGAATTGAATGGTCGGAGTTTTAAGCAGCACATGGAAGACACTTCGAAATCCCAGGGCGATTCTTCTGTTACCTCGAAGGATTTAACGAGCCAAGTTCAACTGCTTGTCGATGCAGTCGACAAATTGGACAAGAAGGTTCACGGTATCTCGTTGGCTCAGTCGTATGCGGGTGGTAGTAAGTCTAATTCATTGCTTACACCTATCGGTCGGACATGGCCTAAGCCAGGACTAAAACGCTCTCGTGAGGAAAAATACGACTCGACTTCTTTGGCTACGGATCGCGGAACAAGATCTATAGACCTCAGCGATCTGTCCATCGGCCCCATCGTACCTGCTCCGATTCCACCGAAATTTTGGTTGTATTTATCGGGATTTCAGCCTATGATTACTCCCGATGATGTGCAAAAAACTGTGACACGATGTCTTGACCTCTCTTCACCGTGTTGGTCCCGAAAGGGAAAGATGTCGCAAAAATGTCGTTCGTTTCGTTCAAAATTGGACTCGAGCCGGCGTTGCAAGAAAAGGCGCTACTTGCGTCAACCTGGCTGGACGGATTAGTGTTCAGGGAGTTTCTGGACCAATCAAAAAACTCTTTTCGGCCGACAAACAATTCTGGAGGCAACCACCAGACTCCGATTTAACGTATTGTACATCAGTTGTTGACGCTTCATCGATCATCGATTATCAGCTTCCGATTTCGATTTCTACCCGTCATCTTACCATTCTGGGACGCATCGAAATTAACACTGTGGAAGCCCCTCCTCTCCCTGCCACAGTCGAGCCGTTCCAGTCATCGAGCAGCAGTCGTCCCGGACCTGTGTGTAGGATCGGAGGAGGGGTCTTCCAAACCCCAATTCAAGGCAAGTACGATGTCGCTAAGAACTGTTTCGTTCCTGATTTATCCGTCGATTCCAGCGCCGCACCACTCCCACCTCAGGAACATCAACAACAGGCGGACTCGATTGAAAATTGCATCTGGGTGTACTACCAGAATGTACGTGGGACTCGAACGAAAATAGACGATTTATTCTTGGCTGTCTCTGATTGCGAGCTTGATGTTGTCATATTGACTGAAACTGGACTCGACGACTGCATCAACTCGATTCAGCTATTTGGACCTGGCTATAGCGTTTTTCGTTGTGATCGTAATGCAAATAACAGCGACAAGATTTCTTTCGGTGGTGTGCTAGTTGCTGTATCACAACGCTATACCAGCTATCGAGTGAACGTTGAACGCGGTGCAACGTTAGAACAAGTCTGTGTTTTAGTGAAATTACCCGGCTTTAAGCTTTTCGTATGTGCTGTGTACATCCCACCCGATCGAAGCCGCGATGTTGACGTGATTTACGCTCACACTGCCTCTGCCAAGGAGTTGTATGTCATGACAAGTATTGAGGACAAAGTTCTCATTTGTGGTGACTATAACCAGCCTCTGCTTCAATGGGAGACCAGTAATAACAGGGTTGTCCTTTCCGAAGAATCGTCGTTGAGTGCTGCAAGCTCTGCCCTCGTTGATGGAATGGAGTTCGTCAATCTTATTCAACGAAATTCAGTCCGGAATTCACGCGGTCGTACTCTAGATTTGGTGTTTTGTAGCGATGAACATGACTTCAAAGTAGATGAATCTGCCGTGTCATTGTTGCCGATCGATCCTCCCCATCCGCCTCTGGTCGTTTCACTTGCCGTGCCTCATACTTGCCCATCTTACATACCTCGAGATGTGAATGATGGAGTAAGGCAGCTTGATTATAAGAAAATTGATTATACCTCCCTACCGCAATATCTGCTCAGTCAGAACTGGATCGATGTTACCGAATGTGCAGATGTTGACCTGATGGCTGTCCGTTTCTGTAAAATAATTCGACTTTGGCTGGAATCACATGTCCCTCCCAAGCGACGTCCTATTTCTCCAGCTTGGAGTACCCCTCAGCTCAGACAGCTAAAACGTGATTGTAACTCAGCACAGCGAAAATTGCGTCGTCATAAAACGCCTGACACTAAGCGTGATTTCAAGCGCGCTAGTGCTACTTATTGTAGGCTAAATAGTGCTTTGTATAAATCTCACGTACTCAGAGTTCAGCGGAATTTGCGGAGCCACCCTCGAAGCTTCTGGGGATTTATCAACAGCAAAAGGAAAACCTCGAGCATTCCGTCCAACGTGATTCTTGATGGGAAAGAGTCAGTATCCCCTGACGATGCGTGTGAAATGTTTGCGACACATTTTGCGTCAGTCTTCGAACAAAGAACAACTTGTGATGTTGATGCGACATCTGCTGCAACTGATACTCCGGCTGACTTCTTGGATCTGTCCACATTCACAGTAACTCCAGCTATGGTGCATTCAGCAACGAGAAAACTGAAGAACTCGCTTACTCCTGGTCCGGATGGAATCCCGGCGGTGGAGTTCTGTCGGTGTTCAGCTGCTTTAGCCGAGCCTGTTGCAGCCATCTTCAATGCATCTTTTGAGCAAGGTAAATTCCCAACATTATGGAAGGAGTCATTTATGTTTCCTGTCTTCAAGGCGGGGGACAAGCGGGATGTAAGAAACTATCGTGGTATCACCAGTCTTTCGGTGGCGTCCAAGTTGTTCGAGATTATTTTGAGTGAAGTAGTCTTGAATCGCTCGAAACGGTACATATCAACTGACCAGCATGGATTTATTCCTGGGCGATCGGTAACTACCAACCTTTTATACTTCACTAGTACTTGCATCAACGCTCTGGAGGAAAGAGTGCAAGTGGACGTAATATATACGGATCTGAAAGCTGCATTCGATAAGATCGACCACAAAATCCTGCTCTGCAAACTTTCGCGACTTGGAGTATCCGAGCATCTAATAACGTGGTTGAAATCGTACTTGACGGGAAGAACTCTTCGGGTGCGACTTGGCTCGTGTATCTCTTCCGCGTTCAGTAGCACTTCCGGCGTACCGCAGGGAAGCAACCTGGGACCACTTCTGTTCACATTGTTCTTCAACGATGTGGCAGCTCTGCTGGGAGTCAGATGCAAACTGATTTATGCTGATGACCTTAAACTGTATGCTGTTGTTTACTCGATTGAGGATTGCCATCGTCTTCAGACTTTGCTGAATACTTTCGTTGACTGGTGCCATCGCAATAAACTCAATATCAGCGTTCCAAAATGTGCGGTGATGACGTTTCACCGCTCTATGAACCCAATCCTCTACGATTACTCTGTTGAAAATGTTACGCTGCGCAGAGTAGATCGTGTAACAGACCTTGGTGTTCTATTGGACCCGAAGTTGGATTTGAATCTTCACTACTCTTCTATCATCTGTAGAGCAAATCGGTAACTGGGATTTATATCCAAAATAGCTCGTGACTTTAGAGACCCGCAATGTCTGAAAGCGCTGTATTGCTCGTTAGTGCGACCTATCCTCGAGAATGCATCTATCGTCTGGCCTCCATATGATTTAATTTGGAAACATCGGATCGAGTGTGTCCAAAAAAGGTTCGTGAGAATCGCATTGCGCAACCTACCGTGGCGTGAACCGTTCAATTTGCCACCCTATTCACATCGATGCATGTTACTAGCCTTGGACACGCTGGAAGACAGAAGGAAACTGCACCGGCAGGTATTCGTAGCGAAACTCCTGAACGGTGAAGTGGACTGCCCTCAGTTACTTGCACAACTTGACTTCCATGTTCCCCGAAGGACTTTGCGGCAATCATCCCTGCTACAGCCAAGTTTCCATCGAACTCTATACGGATATCATGAACCGATGACAGCGATGATTCGTGAATTTTCTTTGGTGGAATGGTGGCGTTTGAGTTTGGAGAATCGTCAAACCGATTTAGGAATAGATTGAGGAGAGCATGACTGTTTTTATCTGTGTATTTATGTGGAGTTTCATGTATATAAACTAGTCTAAGTTTTGACGTAGGACTACGTCTTTCATTTCTATACCGGGGTGTAAAATCAAAGTTTCGAAAACGGAAGCGTTACGCCGGAGACCGAGATTTTGAGCGTTAATAGCTCCTAAACAACTGAACGAAATGGTATGATAAACACTTCATTCGAAAGATAAAATGTCTACGCGTTATATACTTGTTACTTTTTGATCCAAAAACTTGTTTCAACAGCCTTAAAATTGCTTTCAAAACAGGCTATTGAAATCACCAATCGGTATATAAGCGAGCGCCGCTCGGAAATCCGCTCAGTTATAATTGAACAGCGATTGGAGCATGTTGTCGCTGTTGTGATGAAGCTTACTTCGTTTATCATGAAAGCGTTGATGGACGGTGTCACCAAGAGCCTGTTTGTGCACCTTAGGCCAGAAGGGAATCCATCAGGAGGAGAGTGATGCCACGGTTCCGCTTGAAACATCGGAGCAGCCGCCACACACACATACACGCGCGGAACCCTCGTTGTTATCATCATTGCTGAAAAATTATCTACCAGTTCCCCTGGGAATTGAAAAATACATTCATGCGAAAGAGTTTATTTTAATGTTTTCTATCCATACAACACTGCAACCAAATACATTTGGTTTTGTGATTTTTCAATCAATCGCAATTAGCAGGAAAGCTTCTGCATATTATTTTTCCCCATCAGTAGAAAACTTTCGTATCCAATATTTGATGCATAACATGAAAAACGGAAAATTTTTCACATCGCGAAAATCATGTAATTTTCGAGCGATTATTTGTTTTCTACTCATATAGTGCTGCGACCAAATACATTTCGTTTTGGATTTTTCAATCAAGTGCGATCAACGTAAGACCACGTCTTTCGGCAATTTGTTAGATGTGCAATTAATCTTTAGGAATTTCTCAAACAATTTCTCAAACGAAAAATGGGTGTTGTGAGAAAGGATTAGCGAACGCAAAAACGACAAACGGGAGAAAGAGATGTTTGGAGGTTGAAAGGAAATTGGCAGAAAACATCTTCATTTTATCTTTCGAATAATGTGATTATCATACCACTTCCTTTTGCCAGAAAGAAATTAATAATGCTCAAAAGAGGAATCGAATTCTCCGAGGAAATACCCAGCGCAAATTAGAATCGACTATCGATTGCGCCATTCGCACACAAATAATTTTATAATGCAGTTTCATCAAAGTGATTTCTTCGATATGGGGAAATATTCACTACATCATGTCATGTATTTCATATTCTTCATTATCAAATCCATATCCGGGGCACCTGTCTGTATCGAATTATCATCGACATCACGATTTTCGCTAAATGCTCCTTTCAGTTCGGCCTGCCAAAAACTTTTCTGAACTCTAATTCATCAAATTTGGAGTCCTGAAAAGGGCCGTTGATTATATGCTAAGCAAATATAGCACGCTCTCCTTGGATTCGACGGGCCAGCTGAATGTCCAGGGTGTGATGCGTTTTGCGTGGATAGCACACAAATTGGTATCTTCGAATAGGCCTCCTGCAGTGCCATTACGGCGGAACTCTGACGAGCAAGTCGGTTTAGAAGTCCTGGACAATTCCACGAACCAAACGCTGCAAAGGTAGCTTGCAATTTGGTCGACTTTTGATAGCGACGAGTTTCATGCAAAGTTCCCGAGTTTCACGCAAAGTAACGATGTGGCTTCTTCACACTTCCTGCGGCTGGTGCGCTTATCCGCGCTGCTTTCGTGATGCCTTACCACCGAAAGACTAACGAACTGTCTTCTTGGTCCCAAACAAACGAGTCCTCACGGTGCGAGAGTAGAGTAAGAAATGAACGAAAGCAAGGGAAGCGCCACACTATAAAACATAACAGTATAGAATGTAAACCCCACCCTCTTTTTTTTATTCGTAGCTTACCCTGAGAGAGAAACGAATAGCATCGAAGTAAGTATACAGTAATGTATTTGAATCCGGACACTTTGCGTTACATTCAATATCACACCGCAGCCACAACATTTTGTGCATGTTAAATTAATGCGATTGATTAGTAACTATCAAGTAACTATCAGTAACTACATTAGGTTAGTTAGGTTTTGAATTAAAAAGACTTTAAACTCTGAGAGTTCATTCGTCTCTAACTATATTCTTCTTCTTCTTCAATGGCACTAACGTTCCTAGAGGAACTTCGCCGTCTCAACGTAGTATTACTTGCGTCATTTTTATTAGTACTTAGTTGAGATTTCTATGCCAAATAACACGCCTTGAATGCATTTTGAGTGGCAAGCTCTAGAATACGCGTGATCACAGTGCAAGTCGAAGGAAATTTCTTTGACGAAAAATCCCCCCGACCAGAACGGGAATCAAACCCGAACACCCGGCATGTTAGTTATGACGCTAACCACTCGGCCAAGGGAGCCACTCTAACTATATTAGTAACTATTAATCGCATAAATTCAACATGAAAAAAAATTTATGGCCGTGGTATGATATTGAATGTAATGCAAAGTGTCCGGATTAAAATGCGCCCGGATTCAAATACATTACTGTATACTTACTTCGATGGTATTCGTTTCTCTCTCAGGCTAAGCTACGAATATAAATAAAAGGGGTGGGATTTACATTCCATACTGTTATGGTTTATAATATGACGCTTCCTTTGCTTTCGTTCATTTCTACCTCTACTCTCGCACCGTGAGGACTCGTTTCATCGGGACCATGCAGACAGCTCGTAAATCTACCGGTGGTAAGGCACCACGAAAGCAACTCGGAAAACGCATCAGCCGCAGGAAGTGTGAAGAAGCCACATCGATACCATCTCTTTGCATGAAATTCGTCACTATCAGAAGTCGACCGAATTGCTGATCCGCAAGCTACCTTTGCTGAGTTTGGTTCGTGGGATTGCTCAGGACTTTAAACCGACTGGCGCTTCCAAAGTTCCGCGGTTATGGCACTGCTTATTCGAAGATACCAATTTGTGTGCTATCCACGCAAAATGCGTCACATCATTCCCAAGGACATTCAGCTGGCCCGTCGTATCCGAGGAGAGCGTGCTATTACCTTAGCATATAATCAACGGCCCTTTTCAGAGACACCAAATTTGATGGATTAGAGTTCAGGCAAGTTTTTGCAGGCCGAACTGAAAGGAGTATTTAGAGAAAATCGTGGTGTCGATGATACATACAGATGGCCATGGATTTGATAATGAAGAATACGATATGATATGGTGTAGTGGATGTCATATTACATATCAATATTTGTTTACGAATGCTGCAATCGATCGTCGTTATTGGGAAGTTGGAAATGTTGGGAAGGAGTCCTTATTTTTACTGTGTAATTTTTAGGAGGAATTCATTCCTTCTAAAGTGTTAATAATCCTGCTCCGGATCGACGATTATTCCAGTTGTCGGTGCTTGGGGAGTGGGTACTATTTGCGCTGGGTATTTCCGAGGAGGAATCGATGCCCCCTTTGAGCGTTAATAATTCTTTTCCGGCTAAACGAAGTGGTATGTCTAAGAGATGAAATGCCTGAGATTGATATGCTTGTTACTTATTTGTTCCTAAGTCAACGTTAGTTCTACGTCCACTTTGCGGTTATATCAAAGATATAACCCACTTCTAGTTTTTATTCATTAACACAAACAGAATGTCGGATGAATTATACAATATACAATACAATACAATACCTAACCCAAACTTCTGTTGTCTCGAAAAACCGATGCAAAGCAGGCAAATGGATAGCGGAAGAGGCAAGGTGGCTCTCACTCCCAAGTAGCGCTGGCGCTCTAATTGCTTTTTAAGGATTTGGGCCCGTCTTCGGAACCTTCAGCGTTCCGTTTTCGGTTGGTTATCTTTGGTCGCATGCCGCATGCAATGCGAAAATGGCGAGCATCGTAATGCATATGGGAGTACTGGGTTATCTTCTAGCCACAATGTTGCATTCGGAGATCGGCCCCCCTTGTGAGATGGGTGATTAATGATCATCATCAGAAAGTGGGAGCGAGAAGAAAGAAGTTCTCGTACCTTTCGCTCCCTTCCCCTTCAAAGTGAAGCCGCGAAGAAGAATGAATTATGAAAGACTTTTAATTAAACTTAATCAACTCTTTGCAGTGCCTCCCCCTCTACAATCAGTACTCTTCTCGTCCCAGCGAATCACCAACGGATATATACCCACAACGGATGCCACGATAGCAAATTTATGTTCATGTGAAACCGATCTGTTTTCCCTTTTATTGTTTCTTCCCCAGCCGAAAGGGTTCTTCTCTGGTTGCTCATAGATTAGCTGGCACTTGATTCCATCCACCTGTCCCCCCCCCCTCTCCCTTCACAGCTGGTCATGCAAGTCTGGCCCCGTTCGTTTCCGTGCAGTCTGCACTCTCATCGCCTTCGAATCGACCACACCTGACTGACCCTGGCCCTCAATTATTTCACTTGGTCCCGACGCGGGAGCGGGGGAGGAGGGTATATATTGGAGGTCAATTCAGATTTCACCCTCGGAAGAATTACGACGCAATTATAACCCCATGAAGACCAGACCATCGAAGCGACGAACGGAGGAAAGCAAATCCGTTGCTCGAGGCAACAGTCGCATCATCGTCTTCTGTTGACAGTTTCAATCACAGGGACGACTGTTTACGCCAATACGGGCGGAAATTGCCTTTGTCTTGTGTTGTTTGTGATGCCCATCTCGGCATCGGGCGATGATACTCGAGAAGATTGTTTGTACGCAGTTGTCTCTATCCTCCGTGGGTTCAATTAGTTAGTATCCCCGGAAAAAAAACGACAAAACAACTCTCAACAGCTCCAGGTAAATAATCATCCGTCTCGGGGCCAATAACGGATATGTCGATCACCCCTTTCTTGCAGCTTGTGAGCTTCTCGGGTGGGCGACTATGGCTACCAGATTGTCATTAATTTGTCAGCTCAGATCTCAGATGACACAACAAACGGATTTGGCACAGCCAAAATTCGGAGCAATGGGGTAGGTGTTTCCGATGTTTCCAAAATAATACACCCAAGCAGGTGTCCGGTTCTAAATTCGTTGACCCGCTTTTTGACGTAGGATTACGTCTTTCGGGAACATATTGGGGTACAAATTGAAAATCGAAAATCGATTACATCGTGAAAATTGTCCAATTTCAAACGCTCAGTCATTTCATGATGGATTGATGACATTTTTGCGTCAATCGATTTCGGCACTCCATAACAATTTTTTATATTGAATAAAATAATATATGTCATGAAACTAACTATCGAACAATTGAAAAATCCCAACCTCTATCCTAACGGAAATATCCACTTGTAATTGGTTGAAATTGACGACACATGCGGCGGTTCCCTAACAGAGACATCAAAACCAAGCTGCCTGGGGGAAATCGACATTGAAAATACATGCTGTTAGGGGTAGCTTTTGTTCCCACCGAAATATGTTCCCTAACAGAGACATCAAAACCAAGGTGCCCGAGGGAAATCAGCATCGCAGCCCGAGGGAAATCAGCATCGCAATATATGCAAGTCGGGGACATTTTTATATGAAACGATTTATTTCAATTTTTCGTAAATAAAATCCAAAGTTTGTTTCCGCTCGAGACGGGTCGTTCGATTTAAGCTGTCCGTTTTGTTGTGTTCATTTTCACCCAAGGAAAGTTCATGCGGCGAGAAAAAAATGGAAAAGTGAAGAAGTATTCGAAAAAGTGATTTCCCATATGTTCCACATATAGTATTAGGTGTTGTTAGTCCAATTAAAATTCGCATTGGGTTGAATAAACACTCAGAAAGTAAAAATTATAAAACAAAATTAATATTTCCATTTCAGATATGTTTTCTCTATATTAAAGTAACATGTTTTTACTGATGAGAAAAATTGATAATTGTGTTCGGTATTGGTAATTATATTATATTACATTGGTGAGCCTTTTTTTCTTTATTTCATCCATACATAACACAGGAGGCATCTCGTACATGGTCACAGAGGGCGGTTTTCATCACATCTCATTCCACTTCGACTTCTTCTATCTGATACGCACCACCCAACGACTGTTTACCATCCTTCTGTCATCATCACTAAACACTGGTGGAGTGAACAAACAATACCCAACAACCAAACAAAATTGCCCTTTTCAGGGTCACCAAATCATTAACAATGAGTATAACGGTGTAATTCTTCTAACATATCCAAAATCATCAGATAGCCCAACGGAATCCTACGTCAACTTTGCGATCGTGTCTCGGACACAACCCTCCTGTGACTTTTTTTTATGGGGGGAGAGTGGGGTTCATCATCAGACCGATCGGACAGTCGAAACGAACGGTTTTTTTTTGTGAGGGAAGTGTCGGTCACACTTTTTACTGCCGGTCATAAACCAATACCAACCACTTGTCGTAGGATTTTTTTTGCACCAGTCTCAAGTTTTCCTCGTGAAAAATGTCTAAACAAAGAACATGTTTGGTCTAGTTCGAGTTCATCAGTCCCGCGCGCGTTGTCGGTGCTGTCGCTATTTTTTTTTCTCTTTCTCCTGACTCAACCCAAAATCGGAACATTTGCTTTCTAGATTACGCACCATCATCCCAACGGTTGGCGGCGTTGGTGTGCCGAAAAATGGTTAATACTCCGCCGACAGAAGTGGCTATTTTTGGCTACCGACATTCGACACTTGCCCCGCGGTCGTTAATAGTGCAAAACGCGGCGGAACGGGCCGATGAAACAAGTGATACCAACAATCATCTGTCAGGTCGTGAATGTTGCCGATTCCGGCAAGCTCGTGCCCCTTTACGCTTTCGACGCTAATGATCTACATAATCATATGGTATTTATACGCACAAATTGACGCAGAAGGCGCAAACGAAGGGCGGGTGAAGAGGGAACCGGTACGCATAGTTTTACGTCATTCCCTTTCCCAAACATCGAATATAGACGAGTACTTTGCCCGTTATAAACTGTGGCCGGAGGAGGAGATGTGCTGCCGCGGACAGAGCCTTCTGCAGCCTCCGCAAGGAAGAAGACAATTTCATTGGGCGCTCCCTTCGGTTGGCGCTGGAGTGAATACCGCTAGCCTCTGATGTGGGTCAAAATGGTTTATATTTAGAACAGCTTAAGTTTTCTAGAGCGATTGTAATCTTCGCCTTTATACAATTGAATCTTTTGGCACTTTTTTTTTATCCAAAATATATATTTTATTAAGGCTCATATGGCGTCAGCCTAACGGGGCCGGGAGTTCAATATTTTGACAATGTTTGCTTAGACTATGTTAGTAATATGTAACCGATTACTCGCGGTTGACTCGAGGTTAGTATTACAGGTGTTCTCATAATTGGTATGTCGCAGTCTTCGATGCTCTGTACGTGTGCCCGAAACGGGATACTTCCTATTGGGATGCAGCTGACCATTAATCAGCAACGCCCCCCTAGTCTGTACCCCATATCTAGCGTGGTGCGTCTTTCTCGACTCGAGGAATCCAGGATAGAATAGTCACTAGCCGGCGCAATCATCAGCTCGTGTAGAGTTGTCATGAGCGGTACAACCTTTGGCTCTTGTTGAATGATCAGTGGACTGCACAACCTTCGGCCCGTGCATCTGTAAAGAGTGTGTGTATGTATTGCCGCGACTAAGTAAAAGTTTATCGATCGGATAGGAGGGATATGAAACGGGGACACAACGAAGGAAAAATCATTAAACGTTGACATCGGCGTTTCTGAGGAACAGGTATAGATGAAGCAGAAGATCAGGATCACGGCTACCTAAGATATCCCGGACGGGGATATCCGATTGTCTGCCTTGTGCTCTTAGTGCTCTAGAGAGCTGAGAGCGAGCAGCATGGAACCGGATACACGACCAGACAACATGCTCGATGTCGTGGTAGCCATCGCCACAATCACAAAGATTGTTTGCTGCGAGCCCAATTCGATAGAGATGCGCGTTCAGGTTGTAGTGATTGGACATAAGCCGAGATATCACGCGAATGAAATCACGACCTACATTCAATCCCTTGAACCATGCACTCGAGACCTTAGGGATAATCGTGTGTAACCAACGACCGAACTCATCACCACTCCACATGCGCTGCCAACTAACGAGTGTGTCCTGACGAGGAATGTGAAAAAATTAATTATAGGCAATTTGCCTTTCAAAAAGTGTGCCTTCTGAAGCGCCCACCTTAGCTAGCGAGTCCGCTTTCTCATTCCCCGGAATCGAGCAATGAGAGGGAACCCATGCTAAGGTAATCTTGAATAATTTTTCGACCAAAACACTCAATAGTTGTCTTATTCTTGTTAGGAAATAAGATGAGCATTTATCAACTTTCATTGAGCGGATTGCCTCTATTGAGCTGAGACTGTCTGAAAAAATAAAATAGTGGTCGATGGGCAATGTTTCAATGATCCCTAATGCGTAATATATCGCACCCATTTCTGCGACATACACGGAACAAGGATCTTTGAGTTTGAAAGAGGCACTGGAATTTTCATTGAAGATGCCGAAGCCAGTGGACCCGTTTATGAATGAACCGTCAGTAAAGAACATTTTATCAGATCCAACTTTCCCATATTTTTCCGAAAATATCGACGGAATAACATTGGAGCGCAGGTGATCTGGGATTCCATGGATTTTTTGTCGCATGGACAGATCAAAAATGACAGAGGAATTGCAGAAGTATGGGAAGCAAACTTGGTTGGAGATGCCTGGTGAAGGGTGCACGTCGTGGGTAAGGTACTCATGGTATAAAGACATAAAACTTGACTGAGGAGTCAGTTGGAGTAGATTTTCGAAGTTATCAATCACCAATGGATTCATGATCGTGCAACGGATGAGAAATCTGTAGGATAATTCTGTGAACTGAAGAGTAAGCGGGGGTACTCCTGCCAAAACTTCGAGACTCATCGTATGTGTCGAATGCAAACACCCCATGGCTATACGCAAGCAACGATATTGTATCCTCTCCAGCTTGAGAATATGAATCCTGGCAGCTGATCGGAAGCAAAAACTGCCATATTCTAACACTGACAATATCGTTGTTTTGTACAACTGAATGAGGTCTCCTGGATGGGCGCCCCACCATGTTCCGGTTATTGTTTGGAGAAAATTGATTCTTTGCTGGCATTTCTGTTTCAAATACGCAATGTGTCTCCCCCAGGTACATTTAGAATCAAAATATACACCCAGGTATTTGAAAAACATAGAGTGTTGGATCGTTTTGCCGGATAGGTGAAGCTGGAATTGGGCGGGTTCGTGCTTCCTAGAAAAAACGACCATTTCAGTTTTCTCCGTAGAGAATTCGATACCCAGCTTGAGGGTCCACGTGAACAGATTGTTCATGGTATCTTGCAACGACTTTTGCAGAGCGACGGGATTAGTACCCGTGATGGAAATAACTCCATCGTCTGCAAGTTGTCTCAGCGTGCAGTCTCTAGTTAGACAATCATCCATATCATTGACGTAAAAACTGTACAAGAGGGGGCTTAGACAGGAGCCTTGTGGTAGGCCCATAAAACTGTAACGAGAAGATTTCGAGCTGCCATGAGAGAAAATCATGTGCTTTTCTGACAGTAAATTGTACAGGAAATTGTTGAGAATTGGTGAAAGTCCACGATTATGAAGCTTCTCTGAGAGAATTTCCATGGAAACTGAATCAAATGCCCCTTTGATATCGAGAAAAACGGAAGCCATTTGTTCTTTGCGAGCAAATGCGATTTGGATTTCAGAAGATAGCAGCGCGAGACAATCATTTGTCCCTCTACCTCGGCGGAAGCCAAACTGCGTATTTGACAGCAAATTGTTCGTTTCAACCCACGAAGTAGAATCATTTTCTCTAACAATTTGCGAATACAGGATAACATTGCAATCGGCCTATACGAGTTGTGATCGCAAGCCGGCTTGTTGGGTTTTCGTATGGCTATCACTCTCACTTGTCTCCAGTCATGCGGGACAATATTCAGCTCCAGAAACTTGTTGAACAAGTTCAGCAAACGCTGTTTTGCCAAGTCGGGAAGATTCTTCAACAAGTTGAATTTAATCTTGTCCGACCCCGGAGCTGAACTGTTACATGAGAGTAGGGCAATTGAGAATTCCACCATCGAAAAATTCTCATAATTGCTTTGAAGTGGAATGTCGCGTACGACGTATTGTGCAGGAGCGGTGTCGGGGCAAACCTTCCTTGCAAAGTTAAAAATCCAACGGTCAGAGTATTCCTCACTTTCGTTTGTATGGTTCCAGCCACGCATTTTCCTAGCCGTATTCCAAAGAGTGCTCATAGCGGTCTCCCTTGACAAACCATTGACGAACTTCTGCCAATATCCACGCTTTTTTTGCTTTAATCAAACCTTTTAGTTTGGCTTCTAGAGCTTGGTACTTTAGAAACCATTCCACTAATCCAGTTTTCCTGAATTTTTTGAAAGCCGATGGTTTTTCAAGGTAGACCTTTGAACACTCCTTGTCCCACCAAAGTGATGGAGGACGACGTCGGAAAGTGGTAGCCGGTACACGTTTCTTTTGAGCTTGAAGTGCGCTTTCGTAAATCAAACTCGATATAAAGTTATACTCTTCGAGTGGAGGAATTTCATGCATTGAAACAATTGCTTCAGATATTATTTCCGCAAATGATCTCCAGTCAATATTCTTCGTGAGGTCATACGAAATATTGACTGACTCACGAGAGCTTGATTCATTAGCGATCGATAAAATTATTGGTAAGTGATCACTACCGTGGGGATCTTGGTTTACCTTCCACATGCAATCCAGGGATAACGAAGAAGAGCATAGAGATATGTCTAGCATGCTTGCCCGTGCAGGAGGGTTGGCTATTCTGGTTGCTTCCCCAGTATTCAAAACTGTCAATTTGAAGTTGTCACACAGATCATAAATCAAAGTGGCACGGTTGTCATCGTAGAGTGATCCCCATGCTGTTCCATGGGAGTTAAAATCACCTAAGATTACCCGCGGCTCCGGCATTGCCTCGATAGTATCAAAGAACTGATGGCGGCTTACCGTAGTTCTGGGAGGGATATATATCGAAGCAATGCAGAGGTCTTTGCCATTGATTTGTGTCTGGCAAGCAACAACTTCAATGCCTGTCATGGATGGGAGAGTGACTCTATAGAAGGAGTGACATTTTGACGTAGGACTACGTCTTTCATTTCTATACCGGGGTGTAAAATCAAAGTTTCGAAAACGAAAGCGTTACGCCGGAGACCGAGATTTTGAGCGTTAATAGCTCCTAAACAACTGAACGAAATGGTATGATAAACACTTCATTCGAAAGACAAAATGTCTACGCGTTCTATACTTGTTACTTTCTGATCCAAAAACTTGTTTCAATAGTCTTAAAATTGCTTTCAAAACAGGCTATTGAAATCACCAATCGGTATATAAGCGAGCGCCGCTCGGAAATCCACTCAGTTCAAATTGAACAGCGATTGGAGCATGTTGTCGCTGTTGTGGTGAAGCTCTTCATTTATCATGAAAGCGCGGATGAACGGTGTCACCAAGAGCCTGTTTGTGCACCCTAGGCCAGAAGGGAATCCATCAGGAGAAGAGTGATGCCACAAACGGTTCCCCGGGAAGACATCGCTACACACACATACTCGCGAGGAATTCTTTCCGTTTAGATGCCATTCAGCATTGAGAAAGTTCCGGAAAGATTCAATCATTTCTGGAAAATAATCTGCCAGTTCCTCTGGGAATTTAAAATTACATTCATGTGAAAGAGTTTATTTGAATGTTTTCTATCCATGTAACACTGTGACCAAATACATTTGGTTTGTGATTTTTCAATCAATCGCAATTAACAGGATAGCTTCAGAAGATTATTCTTCCCCATCAGTGGGATATTTCCGTATCTAATATTGTATGCGTCCGCAATCGATTATTGCTCAGTCGCCCAAAGTTCCGAGCTCAGAGAGTTCATTCCCCTCTAGTTTGCCTTCCAAATTGCTATCGTAAACCACACCTTCTCTCGATTCAATCACACACAAAAAGCATACTTAAGCGATATTCTGGTGGTGAGACACATTCATTTTTCGTGAGGACATCGACAAGACAACATCGTTGCCTAACGTGCTGGAGGAGGTGGACGGCGAAGGATCGACACAGACACGCGCGGAATTGTTTCCGTTTGGATGCCATTCAGCATCGAGAAAGTTCCGGAAAGATCTAATCATTGCTGGAAAATAATCTGCCAGTTCCTCTGGGAATTGAAAAATACATTCATGTGAAAGAGTTTATTTGAATGTTTTCTATCCATGTAACACTGTGACCAAATACATTTGGTTTGTGATTTTTCAATCACAATTCCAAATCACACGCGCAGAATTCTTTCCGTTTGGATGCCATTCAGCATCGAGAAAGTTCCGGAAAGATCTAATCATTGCTGGAAAATAATCTGCCAGTTCCTCTGGGAATTCAAAAATACATTCATGTGAAAGAGTTTATTTGAATGTTTTCTATCCATGTAACACTGTGACCAAATATTTTTCAATCAAGTACTATTAACAGGTAGTTATCGAGTTAGTATTAACCACTGGTGGGCTTCCAGTATCGAGGAAAATGTGGAAATATCTAATCGTTGCTGGAAAATAATCTGCCAGTTCCCCTTGGAATTGAAAATTACATTCAAGCGAAAGAGTTTATTTTAATGTTTTCTATCCATAAAATATCCATATAATACATTTGGGTTTGTGATTTGTCAATCAAGTACATTTAGCAGGTTAGCTTCTGAAGATTATTCTTCAGAACAAGGTTTTTCGTATCCTATATTGGATGCATAAAACCTTGTGCCTCCAACGTAACGCTCTCGTTTTCGAAGTCCCCCAAATATTCATTTATTCATTCATTCAGAATGGATTTAGATTCAACTTCAAACAAATGATCTCTAAATCAACGATAGTCCTACGTCACCCTTGCGGTTATACCATAGATATAACACACTTCCTGTTTTTTAATCCCCAATAGTACGCCACCAAACGAGTCATTTCGATCGAGGCGAATAATGTTGAAATCGTGAAAATTCAGCTCATCGGCTGAAGAAAGCCATGTTTCACAGAGAGAAAATACATCACAGTTAGAACTGTGAACTAAAAATTTAAACTGATCTAGTTTAGGAATAATGCTTCTGCAATTCCACTGTATTACAGTGGTCAAATCCTTGACCTCTTGCACTGAATCAGGCATCGAGGGAAATGAACGCTGCCAAAAAACCACATTTTTCTTTCAAAAATGTTCTCACAATCGGAAGCAAACATAATACTATGCTTTTAAGAGGATCATTTATATTTAAAGCATTTAAAATGTTGTCCACCAGGTCAGAAAGCGCAAGCAAGCCAGATTGTGGCTGTTGCCTCGACCGCGAAAAAGGAACAGACGTGTTGGGCTCTGCTCCGGGAAGTGCTGAGGACCCCTGGTGCGTAGAAGAACCGCTTAAACCAGGAGGTACTTGCTTCGGTCTATTCTCAGCACGTTCGATTCGAGTTTTCATTCCAACTTGGGACGTTTCGGTTTTCTTTCTGGGGAGTGATGGAAAAGAAGTAATTTTTCTTTTCCTGATGGCACCCTGCGATGTACCGGAACTTCCTGCATTGGGAGCGTCAGCAACAGGCTCGTCGTTCTGCAGAATGGAGTAGGGATTGTCCTGAGTCGTTGGAACGGGACTCTTAAGCATTTCTGCATAAGTCCGCTTGGAACGTTCCTTTAAGGAACGCTTGATTTTTTCCCCTCGTTGTATGTACACCGGGCATTGAGTAAGATCATGAGGAGTCCCGCCGCAATGAAGACACTTGCGCTCTTTCGGGCAAGGATTCTCATCATGGCTCTCTCCACAATCTGCGCAACGTTTTTTGTTGCAACAATAGGCGGCCGTGTGACCGAGTTGCATACATTTGTTGCATTTCATTACCCGGGGTACAAACAACCGAACAGGTAAACGAAGTGCACCTATTGCAACGTAGTTAGGAAGGGCGGAACCCTCAAATGTCACACGAAAAGAGTTTCTCCGATTGAGGACTCTTTTGTCATTTTTAAGTGACACAGACTTCAGTCGATCGCATTCAAGAATCTTCACAGTTTTAAGTGAGGAGTTCTTGAAGCGACCGACACCATCGAGTATCTCTTTTCGAGTCAAACCCTTTTCGTTTATTACACCGTCTATTTCAACGTTGCAACAGGGTACGTATACGCGATACTCGATCGCAAAGAGATCACAGCGCGTTATTTCATTCGCTTGGGTTCTGCTGGAGACGACAACTCGTAATTTGTCTGGCCCCAGCCGAGTAATCTCGGTAACTTCGGAAAATTTCTGTGTCAACTCTTTTGAGATGCGAATGACGTTAAGAGGTTTGGATTTTCGTCTGAAGTATACGATAAATGGGCCCTTGGCGCCATCAGGGTATTCTTTTAGACGAAAATCCTGCTTCTCGTCTTTTTCCTCATCTTCAGAGCTTTCTATCTCGTAAACAGAATGTTCCTCCTCATCTTCTGTTTCATCCTCCTGCTCTTCAGGAGGAGGTTCATTATCTGATATATTCTTTGGCGTGGATGGGGGATCCTCCCCGCCCTCTGCCATATTAATAAAAACGAAGAAGTAGACAACTGTTCGATATGAACAGAATATAATAATTTGGAAAATATAAATTAGTAAAAGAAATTATATTTCTATATTAGTTATTGTTGAAAATTTTATTTATTTCAATTTTTGTTATTATGTGTAATTTGAAAATGAAAAAAGTTCCAATAATAGTTCAACAGTGATGTATCAAAATGGACACCCCTAATGCCAACGCTTGCCGATTTGGTAAACACAAAGTTTAAACAATGGTGTAAATCGTGCACAGAAGCTATACAGAATGATGGAAGAAGAAAGAGGAAAATAAACTTCTACTTGCCGCCGCTGTGTAGCGTGTGTGATGATGTGTCTTGCTGCCGGATTGTCTCGATAGCGCACCACTTTTTATGAGCTTTACTTCGCTCGCAGCGCACCAGATGAAAAAATACACACTAGAAACGGATGTAAAAAAAAACACCTGTATCGGATCAAATATAGGTTCGACCGATCTGCTTGCGAGTTGTCGAAGCAATTTTATCGAGTTCTTCGATTTGAAATTATGAAAAAATCGCACCGCCATTTACTTCTTAACACCTAACGAAGTGATTCTGCTCTTGTCACTTGTACCATTGGTAGACAAACGTTTCAAAGGCGGTCCGCGTGAAGGAAGATCAAACACCTTCGGAAACGCCAAATTGGAGGCGTTACCAGATGAGGAACGCAAGAAGAGCTTGCTTGTTTGTCACGGGTATATTGAAATCAATAACAACAAGGCCGTTGCAGCAAGTGATCGCCTGCGCCGTATCATTAAGAAAGATATTCAAAATTAACATGCAACGAATATCGTAACGTAATCCTACAGCAAATCTGGTCGTGTCTCGAATTCTATCCAACTCTTATTTTTTGACGTGAGACTACGTCTAACCAGAATATATGGGGGATAAAATGAAAACCTGAACACAGAACATGCAAGAAAAAATGAAAGATTTCGAATGCTTATAACTCGAACATTTCTCAATAGATCGAAAAAATGTGTGGATCAATTGATAGGAAATGTTTCTACCCATCTACACAATGAATGAAATGTTATTTCACATGAGATGAACAATTAAACAACTGCGAAATGTTAAGCGTTATCTAAACGCCCTAATTGCCGATTTACTGTTTCCCCAACACAGACTTCAAAATCAATTAACCTGGGGGAATCCGCTTTGCTCTACATGCAAGTGGGGGGGGGGGAGATTTTTGTTCCTATTGAAGAATGTTCCCTAACACAGCCATCAAAACTAAGGTGCCTTACATTGCATGGCGTTTGTTCAAATTCTTTACTTACGCAGCAAATATGAATCCAATTGAATTCGAAAATTGTTTCATTCAATCAATAATTAAATCAATACAAACAAATGTTTACTAAGCCAACGGTAAAAGTTACAGCAATTATTGATTTTTTTATGTGTTTAAATCTGAAAATTCTGAATCTAAAATTTTCCAATTTTCCTAATTTTCAATTTCGCTATTTTACAATAATATAATTATAATTTTCTAGTTTTCTAATTTCTCAATTTTTCGAATTTCTGAAGATTCAATATTCCGATTTACTGTTTTTTCGAATTTTACAATTTTTGCATCATAAAATTTTAGAACATTTCAATTCTTCAATGGTTTTAGTTTTCAATTTTGATATTTGGGATTATTTTTTATTTTTCATCTTTGAAATTTTGAAATTTTCCAATTCTCCAATTTTCTAGTTTTTTTTTTAAATTTTCTACTTTTCTAGTTTTCTAGTTTCTTAATTTTCTCATTTTCTAAATTATCCAAATTTTTAAATTCTTCAAATTTTCAAATATATTTTTTTTAAATATAAATTTTCTGTTGTTTTTATTTACCTTTTTTCTACAAAAAATACAATTTTCTAATTTTGAAATTTTTCATCTTTTTTTCTGTTTTTTATTTTTTTTAACTTTTAAATTACAAAAACGAAAAAAAAATATGGATGATCAAATTATTTTTTTTTCCTTTTAGAAATAAAATAATAAAAAAAAATAATACACAGTACAAAAAAATGCTATAGATTTTCTGGCATTTCGAAATTTTGAAAAAAAAAACAAACTTTGAGACCACAAATCAGATTTGTTTTTTTTTTGTTTTAATCTTTCAATTGAAAACCACGGATACAATAAAATAACCGATTTCAAACAAATAAAAATAATAATGCAGACGATGAAGAAAATTATTTTTGTGTCACACAATGCTCTTAAAAATTCAGGAAAAATTACGCCACATGTAGAAAAAAGACACATACGAACGCATTTAAATAAAAGTGTGGCAGGAGTGGGTCTCAAAGTAATATTTTTTATTTTATTTTTATTATTAGATATTTGAAAAAAAAACAGAAGATAGAAGATATTTATCAATCTAAAAACAGCACATTTAAATATGAATTAGAGTAGTACTGAATCTCTAAATCCCAAAAAAAAAAATTTCAGAATTTAAATATTTTTTTTAGTACTAAAATTTTTGATGAAATTTTTTTTGATAATTTTTCTTGATACACCGTGGTAAGATGCACATTCAGTATTTTTTTCAAATTTTTATCTCGGATCTATCGAGGATGGCGTGAAATAAACGAAAAAGTACGTTTTTCACTATAGATCCTACGTCAAACCACATAGGGGTTCAAATAAACCACCAAAATTTCTTATTTAATATCCTTTACAATATTTGCCATACAGCTAGTGATTTGGTTTGGGGGCACTTTTTACTCCCTTACCTAACCACTCTTTGGAAATATAAAAAAAAAATTTTTGATACCGCGCAACACTGAAAAAAATCTAAAAAAAATCACACATATCTAGAAAAGCCGTAGAAACACATTGAAATATGAATTAGAGTAGTACTGAACCTCTAAATCTCAAAAAAATATTTTTTTTGGTACTAAAATTTTTGATGAATTTTTTTTTGATAATTTTTCTTGATACACCGTAGTAAGATGCACATTCGGTATTTTTTTCAAATTTTTATCTCGGATCTTTTGAGGATGGCGTGAAATAAACGAAAAAGTACGTTTTTCACTATAGATCCTACGTCAAACCACATAGGGGTTCAAATAAACTTCCAAAATTTCTTATTTAATATCCTTTACAATATTTGCCATACAGCTAATGATTTGGTTTGGGGGCACTTTTTACCCCCTTACCCGGCCAGGCCCTTTTTGAATTTTGGAATTTTTGAATTCTTTAATTTTTAAATTATCCGATTCCTCTGTTTTTTTTTTAATTTTCCGGTTTTTTAATTTTTTTTTTGTTTTTTAACACTTCAGTCGCTGAATTTTCTAACCTTTTCTTGTTTTCTAGTTTTCCACTTTTCTCATTTTCTAATTTATCTACTTTCAAGTTTACTAATTATTTCCTTAATTTTTAACTTTTTAAAATTTGATTTTTTTTAAATTTTTGAATCTTTGTATTTTTCTTAATTACTTTTTATTCCTAAAATATCTTTTCAATTGTTTCAATTGTTGAATTTTTGAAATTTTGAATTTTTATTTTTTTATTTTTTAAGTTTTTCTAATTTTTAAAATTTTCGTTACATTTAACCTTTTATAAAAAAAAAACCGAAAATTTTTCCATAGTCCAGTTTCCAGTTTTTCAATTCTTCAAAAATATAAATTTTCTGTTTCTCTTATTTACATTTCTCTACAAAAAATACAATTGTCGAATTTTTCAATTTTTCATCTTTCTTTTTGTTTTTAAATTTTAATTTTTTTCCATTTTAAAATGGATGATAAAATTTATTTATTTTTATTTTCCTATTTTCCAGTTTCATTAATTTGTATTTTTTTCAATATTTTAATTTGTTATTTTTTTATGTTTTTAATTTGTTATGTTAATGTTAAATTCTGACATTTGGAATATTTTTTTTATTTACTATTTGTTGTATTTTTTTAAATTAATTTTTTTATGTCGATAATATTTTTTAAATGTTAAAATTTTCAAATTTTTGAATTTTAGAATTTTTAAATTGTTAAATTTTTAAATTATTAAATTCTTCAATTTTTAAATTTTTTGATTCTCCAATTTTTGAATTTTTTAATTTTTAATTTTTTTCTTTTTTAACACTTTAATCTCTCAATTTTCTAATCTTCTACTTTTTTTTGGTTTCCAGTTTTTCAATTTTCTCATTTTCTAATTCATCTATTTTCAAGTTTCCTAATTTCCCAATTTTACAAATTTTTTTAAATATGAATTTCATTATTTCCTTATTTGTTGGCTTTTGTTTTTAAATTTGATTTTTTTATTTTTGAATTTTAGTATTTATCGAAATTTATAATCTTTTTATTTTTAAATTATTTTTTTATTTTTAAAATTTGAAATTTTTTAAACTTTTCAAATTTTCAATTTTATAATACATCAATTTCACCTTCTATAATTTTATAATTATTAAATTTTTCAATTCTTCAATTTTTAATTTTTTTTATTTTTTTCTATTTTTGAATTTAGAATTTTTTTATTTTTTTATTCTCTAACCTCTCAATTTTACTTTTATAGTTTTCCAATTTTCTCATTTTCTAATTTATCCATTTCCTGTTTCCTAATTTCCTAATTTTCCAAATTTGTAAATATAAATTTCCTGTTTTTTCTGTTTTTTTTAATTTTACAATTTTTGCATCAAACAATTTTACCAAATTTTTCAATTTTGTATTCTTTTTTCTTTTGTTTTATTTTCAATTTTTTTAATTATCAAATTTTACGATTTTTAATTAATTTATTTTTTTAGTGTTTTTTATTTCATGAATGTTTATGTTTTAAAATGTTTGAATTTCAAATTTGAATTTTTAAAATTATTTTTATTTGTTTTTTTTTTAATTTATGTGCGTTATAGTTTTTTATTTCATTATTTTTTTAATTTTTAAATTGGAATTTATTTAATTTTTGGATTTTTGTATTTTTTTGAGATTCTGAATTTTTTATTTTTTTAATTTATCATTATTTTCACTTTTCAATTTTTCAATTCTCTAATCTCTCAATTTTCTCCCTTTCTAGTTTCCCTATTTTCACATTTTCTAATCTATCCATTTTCCAGATTCCCAATTTCCCAATTTCCCGAATTTCCAAATATGAATTTTCCGATTTAACGTTTTTTCCCATCACAAAATCACACAATATTCGAATATTTCAATTTTTCAAATCTTTATCCTTTTTCGTTTTGGTTTTCTTATTTTTTTTTTTTTAATAATAATTTTTTGACCATTATTTTTTTAAATTTTTGTGGTTTTTTTTTAATTTTTTGATTTTATAAATTTTTAAATTTATGAATCTTGAAATTTTTTAATATTTCAATTTTTAAATTTTTAAATTTCTAAATTTGGAATTTTCATTTGTTTTGAATTATTGAAAAATTGGAAAACCAAAAAATTAGAAAATTTTCAAACACAAAATTCAAAAATTTAAAAATTTCCAAATTTGATCATTTTGAAGTTATAAAATTTCAAAATTTTAAGATTATAAACTTTAAAAATCTTCTTCTTCTTTCTTCTTCTAAATCACAAGGTCGAAAATTTTCCGAAAGTCCCACAATTTAAGCATCCGAGAAGCCAAATGTAGAAACGATCGAAAATCCACAGATTAAAAAAGTATAGAAAGAGTAGTGAAGAACTCGGAAATCCAAATGTAATGGAATAAACTCTACAATTGCAACAATCCAAAAACCAAAAAACCCATGAATCAAAAAACCAAAAATCTGAGTAGTCAAAAAGTTGCATAGATTTAAAAAAGTATAAAAGTTTATTTCTATAAATCTAGAGATCAAATAATTAAAAAGTTAAAAATAAGAGATTCGAATATTATACATCTTGGAAAAAAAAATAAGCAATATAAATAAATAAATGAATGAATTTGATTGGATTTCAAAAATCGGGATATGAAAATCTTCGGGATGGATGAAAATCTAAAGATCGAAGAATTACTAAATCCAAAAAACCGAAGATACAAAAATCTTAAATTAAAAAGTTTTAGAAATCGAAAATTTAACAGGAACTGTTATAAGAGTAGTGTATTTTTAATACAAAGATAAAAAATACAAAGATAAAAAAAAACTCAAAATGACAAAGATTTAGAAAAGTATTAACGCAGAAATTTTCAAATAATTTAAAATTTAGAACAATTATTTCAATAAATTCACTTATTTATCACTTCGAATATCGTTTTCAAATTGCGCGGGGTTCAAAAATTATCTATTACACTATCTCGATTCGCGCGGCAATACAGCAACTACTAAAATCGGCGGTTTTCCGTAGCGAAAAAGTGCTCTTTGGACCCGAAGATACAGGCTGGAAAACTAAACTGCTTGTATTGGCAAGCAAAATATCGTGTCGTTATTATTTGCATTCAATATGGAATTTATATGAAATAATCAAAACAATGTTGAAAGTACTCACGGTTGCATGATAATTCGAGCCAAAATTCTGATAAAATCATTCAACTGTTTGTTTTTTAACAGATGACAATTATATCGTGGGTTATTTCGATTATTTATATGGTAAAAAGGTCCAGAGAGCAGTCGTATGATTAGTTCTCGATAGCAGTAACATTTTCTATGAAATTTTGATTAATTGGCGATCATTCTCTCACATCATACACACCGACACTGAAAGCCTTCGAAACATCAACTTGGTAACGTTCAAATAAAGAAGCTTCGTTTGTTTCTATGAACGTGGGGGAGTGAAAATGACACATGGAAATATCACTTTTATCCGTCTTTTTCGACGTGATTTCACAAATATTCACTGCACGCTGTCGCATTAGCCTCATATTCAGCGAGAACTTTAAAAAAATGTACGTTTTTAATTGATTAATTATTTCCTGAAAATAGCATTTCCACATGGATGCGGTGGGCAATCAAAGATAAACACAACGACTGACGTCACTATTTGAGAAATAGTTATTGCAGCGCATGCTATGTCGCTCGAAACTCTACCATCTTCATTACCTTTTTTTTCCAGTACATTGCTTTGGGTCGATATAAAATTGTGCTAATGGATGTATAGAAAACTCACCTGACAATTTTCCGCTTATTGTTGGGATGCAGCCGATCGGCGGTTACTTCGTCAACTCGACGCAGCACGCGATGCAGCACTGGCGACTCAACTTGCTCCATTTCCTCGGTCGTCATTAGCAACACTTTATCTACTTCAGCAGCTGCAGCTGCTTCTGCTGCTGCTGCTGCATCTTCATATTTTCCCCCCTCAACTTTGCGATCTTCAGCCTTCTCGGCGACACCATCATCTTCACTACCCCGACGCACTTTCTTCGCTTCGATCTCGTTCTTCGCCGATCCTCCGAACAGGGGGCCACTTTCATTTTCTAGCGCATCTGCGTACCGCTCATCTTCTTCCACTCGATTATCGTCGTCATCATCATCATCATCATTCACGCACTGATGACCGACGATTTGCACATTTTTCCGCGATCCCGTCCCGACCCCATCTTCGCAGACACCGCCGCGAGATGGCCCTGAAATGCCGCCGCCACTCGCGCTACGATCGTCTGACTCGTAATCGGTTGCTAATTTCACTCTCTTCTGCTGATTTATGGTCTCACTTGTGCTGTCTGCGCGACGGCGGACACGCTCCTTCCGGACGGCACCACCACTTCCACCACCATTGCCACCGCCTCCGACCAGCACCTGCCAGAGGACGCTCTCGATATAGTAGTTGGTACCGCCGACCACGATCGGCATCCGGCCACTCTCCAGCAATCGATCGATCTAGTTTTTTTTTTTGAGGTTAAGGATCATTATAAATATTGTGTGCGTGTACAGTTTTTATTGGAGGCGGAAGTTCTGCAGTCGGTACAATATATGTTCTTGATTCAAATCGAAGCAACCCAAAAAAGATGGACGCACCACCATAGATGGGGCGCTTTCGATTCTTATGGCTGGCGGCGAGACATCGGAGTAGGCGCTGATCAGAACGTATGAAAGAAATTGTGAGTCTATTTTCAGGTTAGAATGCGTGGGGTAAAAATTTATCGGCAATATTTCATAGAACTTTCTTGTATCATTGTTGTGTTTTGATTAACATTATTCTACTGTGAAAACCATATCAGTGGAATCTTTGAAACTAAAAAAAATAAAAAATAAAAAAGACTTTGAGACTCTGAATCAGGTATTTGCGAATCTGGAATTTCAATATTACCTATCTTTAAATCTGAAATTAAAATCTGGAAAACCAAAATTGGAATCCCAAAAGTAGGAGTCGCTGAATTTGACATCTGTATCTGTAGTCAAAATCAAAAATCTTATACTGAAAGCTGTAAAGCTGGAATCTTTGAAAATCTAAAATTTTCGTAAATTTGAAATTATGGTAAATCTGAAAATGTTCAATCAGAAATCTATGAATTGGAAATCAGAAATCAGAAAATGAAAAAAAAGAACAAAATATAATAAAACAGAACCCAGAAAAACAAGAAATCAGAAAGTGAGGAAATCGGAAATAAAAAAAAAACACAAAATCGGAAACAGTAATTCAAAAATTGAAAAACAGAAAACAAAATCAGAGAATCATAAACACATTAAACATAAACATAAATAAAATAAATACACAGAAAATTTGAAAATTTGAAAATCAGAACATTAGAAAATGGAAAAAAAACAAAATTAGTAATTCTGAAAATTATCAGACAAGGACAAGGTACAATTAATGATCAAGAGTTTAACAATCAAATATTAAACTTCAAGAGAGCTGTTTTCAAGTGAACTAGTGGGCAATGATTCATAATTATGCCTGAATTATGCCGTCCAGCTCCACTTCTACGTCTCCCGGAGAAGCAAGAATCTAGCAAACTTAAATCAGTGACTACTGGCAGCATGTTTCCTAACCTAAGAAACCTAAAAAAATCGGAAATTTGATGAAATCTAAATGCAAAGAGTTATTAAGAGAATCCCCACGTTTCTACAGATAAACCACTCAGCCGCCAAACAACCACCAAAGCTCAAACATCAAGTTCCCCAGAATTCAGTGATATATTTGGATGAACAACATGCTTACAGTTCGTTCCAACTGGAAATCTGAAAAAAAATCTGAAGAAAAACTAAAAAGTATTTCACAATTCAAAATATGAAAAAGAATACATTCTGAGTTCTTCTTCTTATATGACGTTAACGTTCCCTATGGAACTTTTGCCGTCTCAACGTATGCATTAACTAGCGTCATTAATTAATGCTTAGTTGAGATTTCTTAAGCCAAATAACACGCCTTGAATGTGTTCCGAGGGGCAAGCTCTAGAATACGCGTGACCACAGTGCAAGTCGAAAGAGATTTCATTGACGAAAAATCCCCCGGCCAGGACGGGAGTCGAACCCGAACACCCGGCATGATAATGTGAGACGCTAACCACTCGGCCACGGGTGCACTATAGAGTTCTGAGTTATAAAAATGAAAGTATAACCCGAAGGATCTAACGATTCTAAAGACACTTACAATATCGGAATCACCCAGAAAATAAGCGATTTTAACTGAAATCAAAAACAAAATTATAATGATTTAAAAAAATCAACAAATCTAAGAAAAACTAAAACAATAACAAAATCCTAAAAATAAAAAAAAACGAATAACTAGGAAAGTGGAAAATTTTGAAAATCTACAATATCTGACAAACAATTATCAATTATCATATAATCTTAAAAATGTCCAAAATTTTAAAAAATATTCAAAATGCAAAAATTTGGAAAATCTAGTAAACTTAAAACGACAAACAAATCAAAAACATATTTTATAGACTTTTAGACTGAATTCTTTAATTTTAGTAATTTGAATTTAGTCTACAAATCTATAATATACGAATAAATAAAAAGATAAAAATACAAAAATATAATAAATAAAAAAATAATAATTTGTAATAAAAAATGAGTGGGTTATATCTATGATATAACCGCAATGTTGACGTGGAACTACCTTAGCTTAGCAATCATTCGTTTGTATTGATTAAATTCTTGATTGAATGAAACAGTTTCCAAATTCAATTGAGTTCAATATATTTTCTCTGTGAGTGAAAAAAATGAACAAATGCCGTGTAAAGTCAATTCATTTATTGTGATTGATTGTTCTTCGTTACAAGTAAATTTAATGACGGACCTTTTACGTTTGGTATGATGACTAGAACAAAATATATGTACGGAAGAATTATCAAACGTTTGATGAACCAGCCTAAGGCTGAAAATCTTTCCAATAAAGACAAAAAAAAAATTATCAAACGATTATTTTATTTTACATTTCCCCCTGAAGTTTACATCCCAAAAGTGTACATACTTCTCGAATCTCGAATTTGCTTGAAACTGGGAAGTTCATTCGCTTCTAGTGTCTGCACGATTTTCCCAGGTTGCTAAGTTTAGAGGATCATGTTAGGACAGACATATTCCACTCTGCACAAAAGCAAGCGAGGACAAAAGTACTCGCAGTTTGCATTTATTTGCAGAGCCGATTTCCCCAGAAACCTCGGTTTTGAAGTCTGTGTTAGGGAAACACATTTCAATCGGGCTGCTTGGTTTTGATGGCTGTGTTAGGGAAACCGTAAATCGGGCCAATCAAAACAATGCAGTTAGGGCGTTTAGATAACGCCTAATATTTTACAGTTATTCAATTGTTTATCTAATGAAAAACAACATTTTGTTAGTTGCGATAGATGCGAAGAACTATTCCCTATCAAGTGATGCAAACATCTCTCCTATCCAGTACGAAATGTTCGAGCTATAAGCATTCGAAATCTTTCATTTTTTCCTGCATGTTCTGTGTTTAGGTTTTCATTTTACCCTCCATATATTCCGGTTAGACGTAGTCCCACGTCAAAAAAGACCTTTCAAGATCTATAAAAGCTTAAATTTAAAAAAAACAGACTATCAAAAACTGAATTATAAAAAAAAACAAGAAAATCGAAAAAAAATATAAATCCAGATAAAACAAAAAGAAACAAAAGTTTAAAATCTAAAAAAAATATAAGAAATTCAGAAAAAAACTAAAATAATGAAAGATACCTCTGAACAATATTTTTTGAAAAAAAAAGCTGCTAAAAACTACAAAATAAAAAAAAAATGAATTGAAAAAAATTGAATAAAATCTCAAATAGTCAAAAATATCTAAAAATCTACAAAAATAAATGAATTTAAGAACATATTTATTTTTTAAAATTTTAGAAAAATTGAACTTTGAAACATCTACAAAAAAATTCAAATTTAAAAAATGGAAAACAATATCTATAGAATAATTGTAATCCAGAAAGAAGAAAAAAATAAGAGATTTATTATCACTAACAACGAAATAAAATTTAACAAAAACATTGAAAATTGAAAAATGTCAAAAACAAAATTTAAGAATCCAGAATTACTGAAATATTTAAAAAATATGTTTTCAACAAAATCTGCAAAAAAATTCTAAAAGTCTAAAAAAAAAACAAAATACTCAAAAACCTATTCAAACGTTTAACAAAATCTCAAAAAGGATCAACATATCAGAAATCTAGAGAAAAAATCAAATCTCAAAAAAGATTAAAGACAAAAATTTACAAAAAATTAAAAATATAACAAAATTAAAACAGAATTAAACCAAATTCAAAATAAAATAGAAATCATTCCAAAAACAAAAATGTAGACTAGATATTTGAAAAAAATATTCCAAAATGCCTTTAAACCTACAAAAATAAATAACTTTCAAAATATATTTATCCTAAATAATTTAAATTAAATTAAATTTTGAAATATTTACAAAAATCTCAAAACAAAAGAATCAAATTTTTAAAAAATGGAAAAAATCACTAACAACTAAAACAAAAATCAAATAAAATTAATTAAATTAATTCTGAATTTATAGTTTTGTTCTGATTAAAAAAATATAAGAAATCTAGAAAAAAAAACTAAGACAATTAAAGATGCCTCTGAACAATAATTTTTGAACAAAAAACTGCTAAAAACTACAAAATCTAAAAAAATTCAAAAAATCGAAAAAATAAAACAACTATAATCTAAAACAACCTTCAAAAATATTAAATATTAAAATCCAGTTGAATAAAATCTCAAATAGTCAAAAATATCTAAAAATCTACAAAAATAAATAAATTTAAAAACATATTTATTCTAAAAAATTTAAGATCAAAATGAACTTTGAAACATCTACAAAAAATCTAATTTAAAAAATGGAAAAAAAATCCAGTAAACCAGAAAGAAGAAAAAAAAAGAGATTTATTATCACTAACAACGAAAATCAAATGGAATTTAATTAGAACAAAACTATAAATCCCGGAGAAATAAACTTCGAAAAAAAACATAGAAAATTGAAAAATGAAATATTAAAAAAACATGTTTTCAACAAAATCTGCAAAAAAAATCTAAAAAATCTAAAAAAAACAAAATATTCAAAAACCTATTCAAACGTTCAACAAAATCTCAGAAAGGATCAAAATATCAGAAATCTAGGGAAAAAAAATCAAATATTAAAAAAGATTAAAGACAAAAATTTACAAAAAAATAAAAATATAACAAAATTAAGACAAAATTAAACCAAATTCAAAATAAAATAGAAATCATTCCAAGAACATAAAAAATGTAGACTAGAAATTTAAAAAAAATTGTCCAAAATATCTTAAAACCTACAAAAATAAATAACTTTCAAAATATATTTATCCTAAAGAATTAAAATCAATTGAATTTTGAAATATCTACAAAAATCTAAAAACAAAAGAATCAAATTTAAAAAAAAATTGGAAAAAATCTTAATAGAATAATTAAAAACTAGAAAAAAGAAGGTTTAAAAATCAAATGAAATCAATTAAATTAATTCTGAATTTATAGTGAACTATAAATTCAGAATTAATTTGATTTCAAAAAACAAATCCAAAAACATCCGAAACTAAATTTTAAACAAAATAAACATAATTTTAAACAAAAATTTTACAAAACACGTCCAACAAAATCTCAAAAAGGATCAAAATACTCAGAAATATAAAAAAATGAAATCTAAAAAAAATTAAAGACAAAAATTAAAATGTTCCTATCTCACGCCTCCACGAAGATCATATGACGACATTTTTAGATCGGGCGTGAACTGGAAACACACACCTGGTCTTGGCTCCGAGAACGGGTGTCGAAAGTGGCTAAGTGAGGGGGTGCGAGCGAGTCAGAGCGCTATATCTCTCCCGGGGAAGGCCTCCCGGGTCATGGAGGCCTTGCCAACCCGCTGTCTCCCGGCCAAAGGAGATACACCCAGAAAATGGAGCTACGTTCACGAAGAATACTCAGAATGCGATCGCCCGAGGAGGGTCCCCGAACTGGAGCTGGTCCTGGAACGGGCGTAAGAGCGAGCGGCCAGCGGCTGGAGGGCGATGTGCAAGAGCGGGCCACCAGCCGGGTTCAACCCGAAGAGCTACCGCCACACGGAAACAGCAGCCATCGACATCACCAACGAAACGCTGCGCCTACGAGGCGTGTTGCGACTGTCAGACGACAGTCGTCCACACTTGTGGGTACTACTAGGCGACGGATCATGTGGACACATGAAATGAATGAATTCGTGATCCGCGCCTATTACATCTGCACTGCTTTGGAGACGGACATGAGCGGTCGCCCTCGAATACTCGCAATGTTCGAGGAAGCGTATCCAGAGTTCGTCGGGAGGCTTGACCAAAACGCGATGAACGCGAGGCGTAGAGCGATTGTACGCAACAATATGCTCTCCCAAACGCAAGTCGACGAGATCAAGCAGCAGGTGCAGAGAGAACTAAGCTCCAGAACAAGCAGAGCAAGCGATGTGTCGAGACGAAGTTCAGTACGGCTGAGCAATTCATTCGCGAGTGGGGCACGCGAATCAGCACCAGTGGAGGCCACAGTACAACAACCCCCTGAGCCGGAAGATCCACAGCCAGATCAACAACTACTACGCGATCTGGTCTTCCATTACGACGAGGCGATCTCACAGTTCCGCGACACGGACCCTTTGTCGCGCCCCAGGATCCCGAAGTTGCAGCATTCCCGCAGGCTGACAAGTGCAGTAAAGCTCATGAACGAGCACGTTCTTCCGCTGCACTTGGTTGATGCTGAGAACATGGAGGAGCTGCAACTGAAAGTTTACTGTGCTGCTGTGGCGACCGCCAAAAGTTTAGGATACCGTATTAGGCCAAGAGGCGGACTGCTCCAACATCTCCGTGAAAGGCGTGAGCCTCCATGGCGAAGGAGATTGGAGCAACGGATCCTAAACAAGCGCGCCGCAATTGGAAGACTGATGGCGTACAAAAGAGGCAGCAGATCGGCGAAATTATGTCGCCAAGTTGCTGTGATCGTGCGGCCTACTGAACTTCGCCAGCTGGGAGCTCACCAGCTGACGGAAAAACTCGACACACTGGTACAGCAATTGAGCGTCCTAACTAAACGTCTGAAACGTTACTCTGACTCTGCAAAGCGCCAGGAACAAAATCGGATGTTCAGAGATAACGAAAAAGCGTTCTACGACCACATTAACGACGAGAAGCCCGACTACCGCGAAGGTTTGCCAGATATTAGCGATGTGACGAACTTCTGGGCTGGTATTTGGGAGACCCCAGTAGAACATCGCGACGGGCAAATGTGGTTAAGACGGGAGGAGGAGAGTTGTGGTGAAATTGGAGAGATGCCAGCTATCATCGTCGGAGAGAACGATGTCCGCGAAGCCTCGCGGTACCTGAGGAACTGGGCAGCACCGGGCCCCGATGGTGTCCAGAACTTTTGGCACAAGAAGCTGACCGTCGCACATCCAAAGATAGCTGAGTGCTTCAACAAGGTGCTACGTGACCCACACAACCTTCCTGAATTCGCCACCCGTGGCGTCACCTTCCTCCTCCCGAAAGACAGCAACACATTGAACCCATCAAAGTACAGACCGATAACGTGCCTATCGAGTCTGTACAAAATACTGAGCAGCATAATTACCGCCAAAGTTTCTGCTCACTGCGAACAGCATCACATCATCGCAGAAGAGCAGAAAGGATGCAGAAAAAATACGCATGGCTGCAAAGACCAGGCCATCATCGACGCAACCATAGTCGGCCAGGCGGTTTATAATCAGCGGAACCTAAGCATGGCCTATATCGATTACAGGAAGGCTTATGACTCCATACCTCACTCGTTTCTCGTCCGGGTATTGGAGCTCTACAAAATTGATCCCGTCGTCGTTAGGTTCCTGCAGCATGCGATGAGGCAGTGGAGTACGTCTCTGCACCTCAGTGATGGGGAAAATGTGTTGCAGTCTAGAACGCTGCAGATAAAGAGGGGGATATTCCAAGGCGACTCTTTCAGCCCGCTTTGGTTTTGTCTGGCACTGAACCCCCTCAGTAGGACGCTCAATAGAAACGGTCATGGCTATAAAATAAGGTATGGCGACGGCGCCCACGAAGAAGTGACCCATACCTTTTACATGGACGATCTCAAGGTCTACGCTGATTCACGTCAGCGTCTAGGTGTAGCTATCCGGGTTGTCGAAGACATAAGCAGGGACATCTGTATGGAGTTCGGCCTCGACAAGTGTCGCTGTGTCCACCTGCTGAAAGGACAACTTACCGAATCCGGAGGCTACGAGGTCTATGACGGCGAGTTTATAAGAGACATGGTTCGTGGCGAATCCTATAAATATCTTGGATTCCGACAGCTCACCGGGATTCGCCACTCCGACATCAAGACGGAGCTGCGAGACAAGTTCTTGAGTCGAGTGAACTGTGTCCTGAGGACTTTCCTCAACGCGGGGAACAAGGTACGCGCGATCAACACATTCGCGGTTCCCCTGCTGACCTTCAGTTTTGGTGTAGTCAAATGGAGCAAAACTAACCTAGAGGACCTTGAGAGGAGGATGAGGAAAGCATTCAAAGAGGCCGGAATGCACCATCCTCAATCGGCACTGGAGAGAGTTTCACTACCACGCAAAGAAGGGGGACTTGGAATCGTCGACATTTCTGCACTGTGTGTTGCCCAGGTACGACAACTGCGCGAGTACTTCGCAGAACGCGCCAACCAAAACGCGCTATACCGGGCTGTCTGCGCCGCCGACAGAGGATACAGCGCTCTGCACTTGGCGCAAGCGGAGTACCAACTCAACTGCAATCTGCAGACAGTGGAGGAGAAGATTGCAGCTTGGAAGCAGAAGGCAGTGCATGGTGCCCACCCCCATCAACTGGACCGGCCACACGTCGACAAGGCCGCATCTAATCTGTGGCTAACGCGTGGTGAACTCTCTTCAGTAGTAGAAGCCGACATGATAGCCATCCAGGACAGGATAATGCCGACGAGAAACTGCAGGCGGTACGTCTGGCATCAAGACGTTGATGACATTTGCCGGATGTGCCATCAACCAGGTGAAAACATAGAGCACATTATGGGAGGCTGTCCCGTTTTGGCCAACGCAGCCTACACCGAGCGCCACAACAACGTGGCCCGTATTGTTCATCGACAACTGGCGCTCCAATGTGCTCTACTGGAAGACAACGTACCAAACTACCGGTACCTGCCTGCACCTGTCCTGGAAAATGACCGTTTCAAGCTGTACTGGGATCGCACTGTTCTGACCGACCTCTCGATCCACCACAACCGCCCAGATATAATGGTTTACGACAAGAGCGACCGCAAAGTCACCATCATCGATGTCGCTATTCCACTGAACCAGAATCTGGAGGAGACCCACGGTCGCAAAATCTGCAAGTACCGACCATTGGCCGTGGAGCTCAAGGAACTGTGGGGGCTAAGGGAGGTCCCAAGAATTGTTCCAGTCGTTCTCTCTGGAACTGGAATTATCCCGAAGACACTTCTGGAAGCGCTAAAGGTGTTGAACATCGAGAAGGAATTGGCCGGCATCCAAAAGTCGGTCATCCTTAGCACCTGCGCGATTGTCCGACAATTCCTCGGTCAGGACTAAAACAGCACGAGCATGCAGATACGTGCATTCCGCAGAGCCTAGTCCCCCTTTGGCATTCAGAAGCCCGGGGGCAGGTGAAAATTCTGGCTAGGTTCGCCTAGTTAAGAAGTGAGATAAGTCTGCCAATTAAAAAATAAAATATATAACAAAAATAGAAAAAATTGGACAAAATCGCAAAAAATGAAACTGAAAAAACTTAATTGTGAAAAAAACCTAGGAAATCGATGAATTAAAAAAATACAAAACAAAATTTTCATATCCAAAAAATCCAGTAAATGTTAAAAACAATTAAAACTTAAAAAACGAGAAAGTGTAGACTAAAAATAAGAAAAATCTGAACGAAATTTTTGGATTTTTTTAAATCAATTTTAAACAACACTAAAAATTAAAATCCAACATGAACTATAAATCTGTAAAACAAACATAGAAAACCGAAAAACATTTAAAAAAATCTAAAAAAATAGATAAAATAGATACAAATGGAGTTCTCAAGTTCTCTGACCCGTTGGTTAGAATCTAAGCAAACTGAAAATCCAAAAGTATAGAAAGAAACCTTAAAACATCTTAAAAACAATAATTTCAAAATCGAAAAATTCTAAAAAATGAAAATATAGCAAAATCTTAAATTCTCATTCCTAATTCTTTAATCTAATTAATTTCAAAAAGAGATATGAAAACTGGACATGATCTGGAAAATCTAAAAAATCCAAAGCGACTAACCAAATTTAGACAATCTGAAAAAAATACAATTTAAAGCAAAAATTCAAAATTAAAGAATTTGGGAAATCTGATAAATCGAACATTAAAGAAAAGCTTTAAAAATTCTAAACAATGTAATTTTTTTTAAAAATATCCAAAATCCAAAAAGATAAATATAAATATCAGGAAATTCCAAGAAACCTAAGGCCCCTAGCTAGTTTTACAAGTCTACAAAAAACGATTCTCGAAAACAAAACAATATATGAAAAATATTGAAAGTCTAGAACATTTTAAAAATCGACAGATTTGAACGACAAATATAAAAAAAGTAAAACATGCCAATTCTAATATATAAAATCTGAAAAATTGACAAAAAAAATCAAAACTGTGAAAAAAACAAGAAAATCACAAATAAAAATCAAGTTGACAAATAATCAACTCGTCAAACCAGTCAATTTTCTATCTCTTATAGCTTCCGAAGTATATGGTATCTTCGAAAGAAGTCTTCTTTAAAACTAATGTTTTGGCATTCTCTTGACATGTTTCTGAATCAAAGAAAAAAGTTTGCAGTAGCGGAGGTGGGGGTAAAACGGACATGTTAGGAAGAACTTCAATTATATCTTTAGAAACTCATGTTCCCCAAAACTTTGATGCAATTTCTTGCGATTCAATATACTGGTTTTTTATACCTAATTGGCCAAACATTTTACAAAAAAAAGGGTTTTTTAAAACTGAAATGAGAACAGACCGAAAAGGACAACATTTTTTTCGATGCGGGTAATATGGACATATAGTGGAGGTAATATATGAAGCGTAGAGGGTTCATCGATCGCGAGAGGAATAATTTTATTCAATCAAGGTCTGAACTCATCACGAATGTCCGTAAAATGATGAAAAAATCGAATCAATCCACCTAGAAGAAATATCGTGCTTTTCAGCAGTGTAAACGGACTCAACTATTTTGCTTTTGATTCCAGTCAGCTTCTAAACAGTCCACATTTGGCGATTTTATTTCCATTCATAGACGCAGGGCATTCTTTAGGAATAGATTAAACAGACTTTTCACAGTCCATCTCACTCGCACTGGCAACTGTCCGTTTTATCCCGCCAGTACAACTATTTAAATAATTTAAATTTCCCACTCAAAAATGATTTTACTTTTCCGTACATACCTAATATCGCTTCTCTGTTAACTCACAAACCGAAATACAACTATCAGCGAATTGAATTTTGATATTAAAACACTCAAAATGCTTAATATCGAAGCAGCTAAAATTAAATCCACATCCACATATCCTGTCCATATTATTCCCACTGTCCGTATTAGCCGCGGTTCCCCTACATGTCATTCGCGAGAATTAACACACAAAAATATTAGTAGTGATTTTTCAAAGAAATATGAAAAATCTGTTGTGCCCATTTTCCGTTGTGGAATTGAAAAACATACGGTTTTGAGAAAATTGAATTTTAATTTAAAAGCTATAGTTAAATAAACATTCAAACAATTCTCTACTTTCCATTCTATGACGTAAATTTTGTATGTCTTATAGTTTTGACGTGGGACTACGTCTAACCGGAGTATATGGGGGGTAAATGAAAACCTAAACATAGAACATGCAGGAAAAAATGAAAGATTCCGAATGCTTATAACTCGAACATTTCTTACTGGATCGGAAGGATGTTTGCATCAATTGATACGGAATATTTCTACGCTTTTATCGCAATTAATAAAGTGTTATTTTTCATTAGATAAACAATTGGATAACTGTAAAATGGTTGAGCGTTATCTAAAGGCATTAACTACCTCGTTTTGATTGGCCCGATTCACGGTTTCCCCAACACGGCCATCCAAACCAAGCAGCCTTGGGGAAATCGGCATCGCAAACACATAAAAGTACGGGGACTTTTGTTCGCACCGATCTGTGTTCCCTAACACAGACTTCAAAACCAAGCGGCGTTAGAAAAATCGGCATTGCAAATACATGAAAGTCGGGAATAGTTTTGTTTCGACTGAAATGTGTTTCCCTAACACAGACTTCAAATCCATGGAGCGTGGGGAAATTGGCATTGCAAATACATGAAAGTCGGGGGCATTTTTGTTCCGACTGAAATGTATTTCTCCAGCACAGATTTCAGAACTAAGGTGTCTGAGAAAATTGACATTGCAAACTCATGCAGATTGGGGGTATTTTTCTTCCGACTGAAATGTGTTTCCCTAACACAGACATCAAAACCAAGATGTCATCATACTAAACGTAAAAGGACTGTCATTGAATTTACATAATCTATTGCGTGAATTGACCTTACATGGCATTATACAATCTTTTTACTCACAAAGCAAATATATTGAATTCAATTGAAATCGGGAATTGTTTCATTCAATCAAAATTTAAATCAATACAAACAAATGATTGCTAAGCTAAGGTAGTCCCACGTAATTTGTATCTGCTCCCGTGTGCATTGGCCCTGCAACGAAAAACTATTTGGGGAATACCAAACATCTTGAAAGTCGTACCGGAATGTTAGAAGTTCCCAGCAAACATTAAATCGTATAATTTTGCACGTGTCAAGTATTACAAGAAATCCGAATAAATCATAATCGCATATAATATCAATCAAAGTATGTATCGTGTATATTTGAAATCGCATAAAATGTAAAAACTCGATTTTATATACCATTATCAAATTAAGTCGCAATTCGTTATAATAAACATCAATTCTATAATGTACATTGTCGTAAAATATATTTAATCCGCATCATATGCGTATATTACGCTGATGCAGTTTGTATGTCGTATAAACGTATAATTTAAATCGATTCAGTACTTTAGTAAATCGTGTTGCATGCTGAAGAAAATCATGAAACAGTAAATCATATTAAATCCTAATAAAGACCATATTACATCTTATTGAAATGTCATTGAAATGCTGATGCACTCGAAAGTTTTAACCGCTGTTGAATTAAATTTCAGATAGCCGCGCGAGATAGCTGGTGGTTGATAATTCAGACGACCGGAGTTCGAACCCACATCGGAGCAGTTTTCACCGAACATCAATCTGTGGCATTTTAAACATTCATATTCCACTCCCAACACAAGTCAATCAAACAATTATTATTTCTACGAACATAAATACTCATATATAAAAATGGCAATTCGTGAGGTTGTAATAAATATTTCACGAAAATATTTTGCGCCATTTGTTTTTGACGTAGAACGACGTCTTTCAGGAAGGGTTCCAAATCAGAAAACAGGTCACGTTCTTGTGAAATAAAGTTAACGTTAATAACTATTTTCACAGCGAACAAATTCTGATACTTTGCACACCAATGGAATCGGGAATTCTCTAAGATCCGTTTGATATAAAGGGTGTGTCACATCAAATTGCATCACGGAAAAAACGCTGTAGAAATTCGCCCAGTAGACCGATCCTTTTGAAAATTTTAGACAGTAAAATAAAAACTATTAAACAACTTTTGGCATTTTCTTTTTATTCATACTTCGAGCCCAAGCCCGTATTCTCGCACCTTCCTCTTTACCCCGTCCATAAGGTTCTGTACAACGTCAGGTTGTAGTTTTTTTTTAACAGAAATCCATTTTCTCTTGAAGTCCGCCTCCGATTGCACAACTTTTGGGTTCTTCCGGAGGGCCTGCTTCATAATCGCCCAATATTTCTCTATTGGGCGAAGCTCCGGCGCGTTGGGCGGGTTCATTTCCTTTGGCACGAAGGTGACCCCGTTGGCTTCGTACCACTCCAACACGTCCTTTGAATAGTGACACGAAGCGAGATCCGGCCAGAAGATGGTCGGGCCCTCGTGCTGCTTCAATAGTGGTAGTAAGCGCTTCTGTAGGCACTCCTTAAGGTAAACCTGCCCGTTTACCGTGCCGGTCATCACGAAGGGGGCGCTCCGCTTTCCGCAAGAGCAGATCGCTTGCCACACCATGTACTTTTTGGCAAACTTGGATAGTTTCTGCTTGCGAATCTCCTCCGGAACGCTGAATTTGTCCTCTGCGGAGAAGAACAACAGGCCCGGCAGCTGACGAAAGTCCGCTTTGACGTAGGTTTTGTCGTCCATTACCAGGCAATGCGGCTTCGTCAGCATTTCGGTGTACAGCTTCCGGGCTCGCGTCTTCCCCACCATGTTTTGCCTTTCGTCGCGGTTAGGAGCCTTCTGAACCTTGTATGTACGCAGGCCCTCCCGCTGCTTGGTCCGCTGGACGAATGAACTTGACAAATTCAGCTTATTGGCGACATCCCGGACCGAACTTCTCGGATCACGTCTAAACTGCTTAACTACGCGCTTGTGATCTTTTTCACTGACGGAGCATCCATTTTTGCTGTTCTTCATCTTCCGGTCGATGGTTAGGTTCTCGAAGTATCGTTTTAGTACTCTGCTGACCGTGGATTGGACGATTCCCAGCATCTTACCGATGTCCCGATGTGACAACTTCGAATTCTCGAAATGAGTGCACAGGATTAATTCACGACGCTCTTTTTCGTTCGACGACATTTTTCCAAATTTACGAAAAATTGACAGTGAAGCATGGCCAACGTGATCTATACACTCTTATCTGATTATAAGCGAAAGCAGAAGATAGAATTCCTAAAAATTAAATTTCTACAGCGTTTTTTCCGTGATGCAATTTGATGTGACACACCCTTTATACGCTTGTCATGCAATTTAATGTTTGCTGTCGTGTCGGTCGCAAAATTGGCTTCAACTGAGATTGCATTTGCGCTAACCTTGATCATAATGAAGCAATGCTACTCTTTTCGAGGTTATTGAGATTAACAGAAAGAGTTTATTTAGTTTATTTAGTCACCTTGAAAATAAATTTCGTTCTGCAATTTTGTATGTGATTTGGTTTCACTTGCCAGTAGCAAAACTTTCTCCGCTAAGGATGTATCCGAAGTTATAAACATGCGACTGATATAAAACAACAGCGTAGTTCTACGTAAACAATGCGGTCGTATCTTGGACACAACCTGCTAAGATTTTTTTAATAAGATGTCTTTTGTAAAAATTCCAAAAAAAGTAAGGTTACTTGAAAAATTCGTCTTGATTTTTGACGTAGGACTACGTCTTTCATTTCTATACCGGGGTGTAAAATCAAAGTTTCGAAAACGAAAGCGTTACGCCGGAGACCGAGATTTTGAGAGTTAATAGCTCCTAAACAACTGAACGAAATGGTATGATAAACACTTCATTCGAAAGATAAAATGTATACGCGTTCTATACTTGTTACTTTCTGATCCAAAAACATGTTTCAATAGTCTTAAATTTGCTTTCAAAACAGGCTATTGAAATCACCAATCGGTATATAAGCGAGCGCCGCTCGGAAATCCACTCAGTTCTAATTGAACAGCGATTGGAGCATGTTGTCGCTGTTGTGGTGAAGCTCTTCATTTATCATGAAAGCGCGGATGAACGGTGTCACCAAGAGCCTGTTTGTGCACCTTAGGCTCTTAGGCTTAGGGAATCCATCAGGAGAAGAGTGATGCCACAAACGGTTTCCCGGGAAGATCTCGAAGCAGCCGCTACACACACACACATACACGCACGGAATTCTTTCCGTTTGGATGCCGTTCAGCATCGAGAAAGATCCGGAAAATAATCTGCTAGTTCCTCTAGGAATTTAAAAATACATTCATGTGAAAGAGTTTATTTGAATGTTTTCTATCCATGTAACACCGTGACCAAATACATTTGGTTTTGTGATTTTTCAATCAATCGCAATTAACAGGATAGCTTCTGAAGATTATTCTTCCCCATCAGTAGGATATTTCCGTATCCAATATTGGATGCATAAAACCTTGTGCCTCCAACGTAACGCTCTCGTTTTCGAAGTTCTCCAAATATTCATTCATTCAGAATGAATTCAGATTCAACTTCAAACAAATGAACTCTGAATCAACGATAGTCCTACGTCACCCTTGCGGTTAAACCATAGATATAACCCACCTCCTGTTTTTTGTGAAGTTCAGAAGTGTCTTCAATGTCTTATTACACAAAAGTTTGAAAAAAACAAGCTCGTCGAATTCAACCGAAGGTTCAAATAATAAAAAATCGAAAGATTTTAAAAATAAAAAATGAAGAGATCCGTGAATGGAAATCGTTGATTTAAAAGTTAAAAAATACAAAAATATGAAGATTCTAAAAGCCCAAAAACCATTTTTAAGCCTATAGAAAGAGACATTCAAAACACAAAAAAAAAACGTGAATAAACAAATCTCAAAAATCTGAACCCATAAATTCAGAAATCCGAAAACGATACACCGGAAAACAAGTAGTTCAAAGATATAAATATTCAAATAAAAACCCACAAATACAGAAATAAAAAAAAACTTAGAATTCAAATATGTTATGCTTTTTGAAGACATTTGGCATATAAAAACTTTTTTTTTTTGGGATTTTTTTTCATGTGTGTCAAAAAGCCGATGTTTGTTATACCGAATTACGACTTAATATGTCGTGTAAAATAAACTAGTGTTTTCTGCATTTCATGCGATTGTAGATATATACGATGTATACTTTGACCGACATTATATACGATTGTGATTCTATGCCATTTTATATACGACTTGAAACATGCCAATTTCTACGATTTAATGTTTGCTGGGTTGGCACAAGAATCAGCTGCGTTTCTAAAATCTTCTCGAACTGTCTACAGCTCCGAACTTCTGAGGCCTTGTTGTGCAACAGAAGATCCTTAACCTGCAGACCCGCCAGGATACCCAGTTCGCAACAAGATAATTGGACGAAGCCTATGATTTCGTGAATCATTTTAAACCTCAACACAGACACCCATCATAAAGCGTAAAAATTAAACAAAAAAAAGCACAACTCAAAGAACATATTCTCTCGAGTATTTCTCGGGGAGAGGTGAACAATCTGTGGAAGGAGCAATTACATCTTTTTTTTACTCTCCTAGCCTTTCATTGCCTTATTGTTACGCCTGACTGAAGTGAGTTCGCTCGGTTCTTCGCCATGGTCTGCTGGATATATAAATTCAATTCACCACACTCATCAAGGTGGCTCGAGAGGAATCTATCTGGTTTCAAGTGGGGGTAAACTACCAGGTGCCTATGCAAACACATTGCGCGTATCCCCGGAATGATGATGACTATGATTACCGTTCCCATCTCTCGCTCTAAGACAACAATTCATCTTCCGTCAAAATTTGCACCTCTTATCAAGTGGCGATCACGCAGCAGAGGCGCCATCTACACGTGCAATACGACGATGACCGTGGCTCCCCGTTTTCTCCGGAATTTTGACGATAGCCCAGAACCGGATGAGAACGACTTCCCACAACAACTCTCACGGAATTTAAATCAAGCCGAAACCGAAACTACGCGATGGGGCCGAGGAGCCGTTTTGCGACTTTTCTCCCTCGCCCCTCCCCCTCCCCTCGCTTCTTCATCCGTCGACCGCACGAAGCTCACGCGATTGCGGCGGCAAATCGCGCCGTGGCTCGAATTCACACTCTTGTTGCTTCCCGCTAAACAGAACTCAGCGGCAGAAAAAAAAATCGCCCAAAAAATGAATTGAAACAAAATCTACGCCGTTTTGTGTTTCATAACATACATATTTGGCCGTCTCATCGGGAAAACGGGGGCGAAGGTAGGGGGAAGGGGGGGATAAAAGGAGGAACCACTCTTTTGGAAGTGCGAGAGACAGAGCTAGAGAGGCGCGAGTGCCAATAAACTCGCGCGCGCGAAACGGGCAAATGACTCGTACCAAGGTTATTTAAATTTTGAGATGTTCTTACACAATCACACACACACACACACGCGCCCGGCCGGTTGTTAGAACGAATGAATTGCAAAGGTGGGAATACGAAATACGCTCTGATGGATGAATGGATGGATGGGTAGCGTGAGTGAGGGAGGGCGGGGATCACACTCACACTCAGCAAATCAGCAAATCAGTGTGGTAGGCTTGTAAGGATCGAACAGGTTGTGTTGTGCGCCGTGGCGATAGGTAAACGAATCGTGAAATAAAGTCGCAATTTGAAATTAATTACAAAGACAAGTAATGGCTGATAATGACAAGCTCTTTTTTTTCCGCGTGTTGTTGTTCGTTTCGTATTTTGGCTGGTACTTCTAGCGAGAATGAATTCCAATTGGTTTAGTGTTCCATTCCTATTGGAATCGTTTTGTTTTCTTTCCTTCGTCCCCTCTCACTTAGCGTTTTCAACAAGCTGAAATCGGTGAAACAGGTGAAGAAACAGCTTTGTCAGGTGTGTTTGAGCGCGCTGTGTTTTCATTCTGATTCCCGGTGCAGAAAAGCCGCCAGAGGGAAGCTCAATTCAGAACGAAGTAGGCGCCGCACAGTTAAATGAAAATGAAAGAAACACTTCGAGGCTTCCCTCCCAAACAAAAGGGTGTTTATGTTTTTCTTCAAGACCTGCTTTATGTTTGGGTTTCATAACATAGAAAAAAAACAGGAAGTGGGTTATATCTATGGTAAAACCGCAAGGGTGACGTAGGACTATCGTTGATTTAGAGATCATTTGTTTGAAGTTGAATCTAAATCCATTCTGAATGAATGAATAAATGAATGTTTGGGGGACTTCGAAAACGAGAGCGTTACGTTGGAGGCACAAGGTTTTATGCATCCAATATAGGATACGAAAAACCTTATTCTGAAGAATAATCTTCAGAAGCTTTCGTATTAACTGTACTTGATTGACAAATCACAAACCCAAATGTATTATATGGATATTTTATGGATTGAAAACATTAAAATAAACTCTTTCGCTTGAATGTAATTTTCGATTCCAAGATTATTTTCCAGCAACGATTAGATATTTCCACATTTTCCTCGATACTGGAAGCCCACCAGTAGTTAATACTAACTCGATAACCACCTGTTAATAGCACTTGATTGAAAAATATTTGGTCACAGTGTTGCATGGATAGAAAACATTAAAATAAACTCTTTCACATGAATGAATTTTTAAATTCCCAGAGGAACTTGCAGATTATTTTCCAGCAATGAATAGATCTTTCCGGAACTTTCTCGATGCTGAATGGCGTCCAAACGGAAAGAATTCCGCGCGTGTATGTGTCGATTCTTCGCCGTCCACCTCGTCCAGCACGTTAGGCGACGATGTTGTCTTGTCGATGTCCTCACGAAAAATGAATGCGTCTCACCACCAGAATATCGTTTAAGTATGTTTTGTGTGTGATTGAGTCGAGAGGTGTGGCAATTTGGAAGGCAATCTAGAGGGGAATGAACTCTCTGAGCTCGGAACTTTCGGCGACTGAGCAATAATCGATTGCGTGCGCATACAATATTGGATACGGAAATATCCTACTGATGGGGAAGAATAATCTTCAGAAGCTTCCCTGCTAATTACACTTGGTTGAAAAATTACAAAATCAAATGTACTTGGTCTCTGTGTTATTTGGTTAGAAACATTAAAATAAACTCTTTCACATGAATGTATTTTTAAATTCCCAGAGGAACTGGCAGATTATATTCCAGAAATGATTAGATCTTTCCGGAACTTTCTCGATGCTGAATGGCATCCAAACGGAAAGAATTCCGCGCGTGTATGTGTGTGTAGCGATGTCTTCCCGGGGAACCGTTTGTGGCATCACTCTCCTCCTGATGGATTCCCTTCTGGCCTAAGGTGCACAAACAGGTTCTTGGTGACACCGTCCATCAACGCTTTCATGATAAACGAAGTAAGCTTCATCACAACAGCGACAACATGCTCTAATCGCTGTTCAATTATAACTGAGCGGATTTCCGAGCGGCGCTCGCTTATATACCGATTGGTGATTTCAATAGCCTGTTTTGAGAACAATTTTAAGGCTATTGAAACAAGTTTTTGGATCAAAAAGTAACAAGTATATAACGCGTAGACATTTTATCTTTCGAATGAAGTGTTTATCATACCATTTCGTTCAGTTGTTTAGGAGCTATTAACGCTCAAAATCTCGGTCTCCGGCGTAACGCTTTCGTTTTCGAAACTTTGATTTTACACCCCGGTATAGAAATGAAAGACGTAGTCCTACGTCAAAATGTGGCTATTTGTTTGAGAATTGAATAAGAAAAAAGTATTACGCACTCGCTTTGGTTGTTTGATCTTCAATTTGTAAGGCTGAACGTACCAACTTCAGAGCCATTCTTTTCGTTACTAGAACTATTATACCCCTTTATTTTGGGCCGCAAATGACGAGGGATAATAAAGTATCTCGTTTTTGACGTAGGACTACGTCTTACATTAAGGGTGCCAAATCAGAAAACAGGTCTCTTTTTTTATGAAATAACATTAACGTTAATAACTATTTTTGCTGCGAGCGGATTCTAACGATTTGCATACCAATCGAATTGGAAATTTTCTAAGATTTGTTTTATAGGCTATACATTACAATCCCATCGTCTGTATATGGTTTAAATTGATAAAAATTGGAAGCATTCCCTTTCCCCTATACATTTGTTCTCTCCATTTGTGTGCTTTCCTGTACAGAGCTGTCAATAACGGGCAACTTATGCAGCCACTAGAATATAAACAACGAATAGGGATAGCGAAAAGAGAATATTTGCGATGTAAACTCCACCCTTGCATAGTAAGTATGCTGTCGCTAGCTTATAAGTATTGCATCTCCTCTGAGGAAAATTCTCAGAGTCTTTCTGTGCACGAAACAACAAAGGACGCTTGTTCTGCTGGTTTTGTGTTTATGTTTCCCCGCGAACTGTAAAAACTAGCGAACATGTCACATGAAGTGTGTTTCAATGTTTCATTTTTATCGCTGCAACTGTGTGCATCTGTTAGACGCGTGTTTGATGCTTGTTGAATGGCGATGCACGGAAGATGCCTCTCGTTAAATACTCAGTGCAATGCGTGCTTTGATATAAATAAACAAATTGCGACATATGACCAATTAGTGTATTGTTCTCGCAAAGGTAAGAAAGAATCGTTGCTTCTCGAAATGATTCTACAAAACCATGCAAGCCATTAAACCTTTTCAGGATCCCCGAAACTGTTTACTAAAGAGTTATTTATGAAATTTCGACGTATTCGCAAATAATATCCGAAATGATAAACCAGCAAATTAAAAAAACTATGGATGGGTTATACCTATGATATAACCGCAAGGTTGACGTAGGACTGCCGTTGGCTTTGTGATCAATTGTATTTCTTCAATTAGCAATACTCCCACCTCGTTTGTTCCTCATTTGGACATTCTGATTTGCAAAAACGCAAGCGAGTACAAAAGTACCCGCAGCTCGCATCTATTTTGCAATGCCGATTTCCCCAGGCTTCATGATTTTGAAGTCTGTGTTAGGGAATCATCCATCCATTCCAGCGATCGTACTTCAATCGTTGCGCAATCACAACTGAGTGGATTTCCGAGCGGCACTCGCTTATATACCGATTGGGGTGATTTCAATAGCCTGTTTTGAAAGCAATTTTAGGGCTATTGAAACAAGTTTCTGGATCAAAAAGTAACAAGCATATAACGCGTAGACATTTTATCTTTCAAATGAAGTGTTTATCATACCATTTCGTTCAGTTGTTTAGGAGCTATTAACGCTCAAAATATCGTTCTCCGGCGTAACGCTTTCGTTTTCGAAACTTTTAACTTACATCCCAGTATAGAAACGAAAGACGTAGTCCTACGTCAAAAAAAGATTGCGTTGTCCTACGTCCTAGGCGGTCGTGTCTCGGATACAACCACTCGATTTTCTTTAAAGTCGCCGAATTCGCACCAAAATGGTATCTTACCCCTTGTGCCTAGCTCGTATTCGAGCACAGGATAGTTGATTATGGTCAAATCAAAACAAAATACGAGAGATCAGACAAGTTGTTGTTTTTGAGATGGTGATTCTAAGATTTTCTTTCTCCTAAAAACCTGAAAATCCAACAAGCTCTTATTTTTGTAAATTTTTGGATCTTTGATTTTTTTTAATTTTTGCATCGCCGTATTGTTTGATTTCTGGTTTTTGTGATTTTTTATGTCTATGGATCATTAGATTTTGATTTCCGATCAAGGGCCTAGGATTAATGCACTGTTTTATTTTGAAAATTTGAATTTTTGAAATTACAGTGGTTCTGATTTTTTAATTTTTTATATCTTTGTGTTCTGCTGTTTGCTGTGGGTAATTTCGCATCTTTGAACTCTTGGATCTCAGCTTCTCTCATTTCGCATTTCTCGTCCTAAATAAAAAAAT